>NW_007231680.1:123666-262002 GCF_000164805.1 Carlito syrichta | reverse complement strand
AGGGAAAAAAAGGAACAATACAGTAGGAATAGAGTTAAGTCATTAAACTAACAGAATCAATGAAGCACACTCTGAGACATTTCGTTTAAGTCCAATGTCCTTTCAGTTCTGATTTCTAGTTTTCTTTTCAAGCTGGTAAATTAGTTTGCAGTTAGGGTCAGTTGCCCCTGGTCTGCTCTGAAGGACAGTTCAGATCACCCTCCATTCACCACTCTGGCCGATGTCTTTTTCAAGCTTGTTTCTCCCGTTTCAGTGTTGTTACCTTGAATCACCAGCAGGTGGTGGTATCTCAGCTGCTCGCCCCAGAGGGGGTGGGGCCGGACAGGAACGGCAGAGGCTGAAGATGGCTGCCTGCCTCAGGGCAGATGGCAGGAGACTTACGGCAGGCAGGACATCTCGGTTGCAGGAGAGGTGGCAGCGATCCCAGCAGATCTTTCCTGAAGGGACTTGAAGGACTGAAGTTGAGTGCCTCTGGCTCGGGTGGTGCGATGTGCTATGGCTGCCACGGAGGCCATGGCGGCGGTGGCAGTGGCGCTGTTTGCGCTGCAGTGACTGTCCAGTTTGCTGCGATGCCCCGGTGGTGGCAACGGCCGAGCTCTGTATGAAGAGCAGGCTGCGATGTTGGGGTCTGCAGCCCCCAGGGCGAGAGTCAGAGACCCACTGCAGTTCTCCTTTGCAGAGGGTTTCACAGACCGGGTTGCCCCGGCACCATCTTGCCGTTTCTCGATTATTACTATTTTAACACAGTTTTCTCCTTCCTTAAGATGTGTATATATATATATATATATATATATATTTGACACCCTTTGTATATTAAGTGCATGTTTCTAGTTTAAAATATTTTATGCATTATAATTATCCTCTTAAAAAAATGTTACCAAAATGTTAGATAGAGGCATAGAGAGGTCAACTGACTTACCTAAAGTAACACAGTGGGAAGAGCCAGGACTTCATATTTTTAGTCCTAGTTTTATTTTCAAATACATAAATATACATACATACATACAGGGCCTCACTCTGTCACCCAGACTGGAGTGCAGTGGAATGATTACAGCTCACTGCAGCCTTGACCTCCTGGGCCCAGGAGATTCTTCCATCTCAAACTACCTAGTAGCTGGGTCTATAGGCACACACCACCATGCCCAGCTAATTTTTTGTAGAAATGAGGTCTTGCTATGTTGTCCAAGCTGGTCTCAAACTCCTGGGCTCAAGTGATCCTCCTGTCTCAGCCTCCCAAAGTACTGGAATTATAGGCATGAGCCACAGTGCCTGGACTCCTTGGTTTTCTAATCTGTAAAATTATCTCCAAGTCTTATTATAGATGTTGTTCTTAACAGATAATAACCATTTGAAACACTCTTTTGTGGGAAAAATGATAAATTTGAACAAATAGTCTTTGAGAGGGTGACATCGTTACTATTAAGTTATATTTTTAAAACTTAATAGACTATTTTTTAAAGCAGTATTAGGTTTAGAGAAAAATTGAGTGGAAAGTACAACTGGTTTCCATAACCTTCCTCCAGTTTCCCTTATTATTAATATCTTGTATTTATTATTGGGGTACATTGTAACCAATGTGGCACATTGATGAGCCAATGTTGATACATTATTGTTAACTAAAGTCCATAATTTACATTGGAGTTCACTCTTTATGTAGTATATTCTATGGGTTTGGACAACTATATAATGACGAGTATTCACTGTCATATCACCCAGAGTAGTTTCACTGCTTTGAGAATTCAATATGCCACACGTAATCATCTCTCACTCTCCACTAATCTCTGGCAACCACTGATCTTTTTATTGGTCTCCATCCTTTTTTCAGAATGTCATATAGTTGGAATCATACAGTATAAAGTCTTTTCAGATTGGCTTCTTTCACTTAACACTAAGTACTTAAAATTTTCCAAGACTTCCTGTGTCTTGATAGCTTTTCTTTTTAGTGCTGAATAATATTCCATTGTCTAAATGCACCCCAGTTTATTGACCTCTTCTTCTATTGAAGGACATCCTGGTTGCTTCCAAGTTTTGACAATTATGAATAAAGTTTCTATCAACATTCATGTACACATTTTTGTATGAAGACAAATTTTTAACTAATTTGGATAAATACTTAGGAGCATGATTGCTGGTTCATATGGTAAGAGTGTGTTTAGTTTTGTGAGAAATGACCAAACTGTTCTCCAGATGGGTGCACCATTATACACACCTCTCAGTGATGACTGAGCGTTCCTGTAGCTTCACATCCTCATCAGCATTTAGTGTTGTTAGTATTTTGGATTTTTTGTCATTCCAATAGGCATGTAGTGGTAACTCACTGTCCATGATTTTTAAAATATTATTTACAGCCTTTGGGAGGCTGAGGTGAGTGGATTGCCTGAGCCCGTGGATTTGAGACCTGCCTGGGCAGCGAGACCTCATCTCTACGATAAATCAAAAATCAGCTGGGCATGGTAGTGCATGCCCGTAATTCTGGCTACTTGGAAGGCTGAGGCGGAAGGATCGCCGGAGCCCAGTGGGTCGAGGCTGTGGTGGCTGGGAGCGTCCACTGTACTCCAGTCTGGGTGACAGAGTGAGACTCCAACTCAATAAATAAAAAAATAAAAAATTATTTACTTAACTGTTACAATCTGGTGCTGCACATAAGCCTGAAAGACACATCTTGAATGTCATATTCCCAAATGTTGAACTCTCAAAAGATCAAAATCCCTAAAGCCTAAAATTTTTATCATCTAAAATCTCAAAAATAATCCCGAAAGATTAAAATCCCAAATTTCAGAATCCTAAAAGCAGAACTCTGGGGAAGGGTTTAATGTGTTTTGGGTTGTATGTAGGATAGGGGCACCGTGTTAGACAAAACTATTACCTTGCCTTGCTATTGTTTTTATTTGGAAATTAAATATGGTTTAAGAAGATGCATAGGGTGTCAAGTTGACATGAGGTAAATTTGTGGACTTAACTTTACATGTCAACTTGACTGAATTAAACAATACATAGAAACTTGGTGAAGCATTATTTTGGGTGTGTCTGTGAGGATGTTTTCAGAGGCGATTATTGTGTGAATCTGAGTGGACTAGGTGAGGGCGATCTGCCCTTAGTGCTGGTGGACACCACCCAACCAGGAGGGGTACCAGAGAGAACACATATAGAAGGTGAACTGTTTTTCCTCCAAGATCTGGGACAGACTTTTCTTCTGCTGTCTTGGGCGTTAGAACTCCTAGCTGATAAGAATAGTAGGGATTGAGTCTTAGGAGGGCCATTCCCCAGGTAGTGAACATTGTACCCCATAAGTAATTTCTGAATCGCAACCTCCTTTCTTACCTCCCCCCTTATGGGTGTCCCTAGTGTCTATTATTTATGTCTTTGGTATTATTTAACTCCCACATATGAGTGAGAGCATGCAGTGCTTGGTTTTCTGTTTCTGGGTCAGTTCACTCAAGATTATCATCTAAAGGCTGATAAACCTTTAGACCCTAGGATTCATACCAGTGGCCCCCAAATCCTTGTGGCCAAAACCAGAGTTACATCATTGGCTTCCTTGATTCTGAGTCCTCTGGACTTGGACTGAACCAGCCACCCGCATCGCTAGGTCTCCAGCTTTTTGTGGACTTCCCAGTCACTATAATCATGTGAGCCAATTCCCTTAACAAATATCCTCTCATATAGCTATATAGATATATTGTTGGTTCTGTCTCTTGGGAGAGCCCTGACAAATACATATTTGGAACTGGGGACGCTGAATAATGTTCCTTTTTATTGTATTCCTTATAACACAATGGAAAATACCTGTGAAATGTTTCCCTCATAAAAGGCTGTGATAAGTTAAGTATATGAGGCTACTTAATAGTGAGAGATGAAAGTTTAAAAGTTAATTATTATTGGTGCTGTGAAAGCAGAAAATTGCTTAATTGCTGAGCAATGACAGGACTTTCAAATGGCCAGCATATTATCACAAAATTTATAGACCACAACCACTCTCCAAATACAAGTGCTGTAAGTGTTTCAAAGATCACAGAAGAAGTGAAAGCACAGGCAAAAAATACGACATTTCCATGGCCATACATAGTGCCAATTGGCTATGCTATGTAATTAATCTTTGACTCATTTTTCCATACTGGAGGTATAAATTGTGTAGAGACTTTTAGAGAGTTCTAATTTGTTTTAAGCATTGTTGGGAGGGTGCAGATTTGACTCCATGAAAGTGCATGATCATAAAGTTTACTGTGTGTAATCATTGTACATGTATGGAAAAAATGAAGAGATGTCCTTTCTGTGCATTTGCATTTGTTTCTGTTTTTAAAACATTTTAGTTTCGGGAGGTACACATGCATGTTTGTTCCATGGGCACATTGTGTAGTGGCAGGGATTGAGTAAACCTGGCACCCTATGCATCTTCTTAAACCATATTTAATTTCCAAACAAAAACAATAACAATAAGGTAATAGTTTTGCCTAACATGATATCCCTATCCTATCCTATAGACAACCCAAAATGCATTAATCCCTTCCCCAGAATTCTGCTTTTAGGATTTTGACATTTGGGATTTTAATCTTTCAGGATTATTTTTGAGATTGTAGATGACAAGAATTTTAGACCTCAGGGATTTTGATTATATATATATTTGAGTACACACACACACACACACACACACACACACACACACACACACATTATCCCAAAACCCAGAATTTATTTAGTAAAAAATGGTATATTTATTCTTACAGGTTTTAACTTCAGTCACTTTCAAACTACTTTCTGTTTGAAGTAATACACTTATTGAGACTCTTTTTTCACTGCTCAAAACTGTTTTTGAACTCATCAGTTTTGATGCCTTTTAGTGCTTCTGCCTTCTGTTGTTTCACCTCTTCCACGTTGGCATAACATTTCCCTTTGAGGATGTGTTTCATCCAAGTAAACAAAAAGTTTCTTGGGGTGCGATCGGGTGAATGGGGAGAGTGGGTCACAAGTGTCATGTGATTTTTGGTCCAAAACCAAAAAAAATCTTAGTGCAGTGTGGGCAGGTGCACTTATAAATCACCCGTTATGAAATGGGCAGCCATGTTGAAAGACTTTCCAAAAAAAATTTCACTGAAACTGAACACAGCCTCTCCCAACATTGCTCGCTGGTACACTGATGCCAATGGGTTCCTAGAACACTTACCTAGGGGGGGAGGCCTTGACTACAAGGGGTTCACTCTCCAAAAAAAAAATCCTATTATTTTTTTGCCCCTCCCATCCCCCCATATACCACATTTTCTTTATCCAGCCTATTGTGGGTGGGCATGTCAATAGTTCCATGCATTTGTAAAAGATAAAATTTCTTAAGATATCAGCTCCTTGGCAACTGCATATGTGGTGGTAATACACTGAGGTTTGTGATCGATCTTGTCAGAAGACTTAGGTTGTCTGTCACAATATTTCAGATGACTGCAGTTATAAAGCTGGTGCACACAATTGTCAACCACAGTGAAATGCACTCATTCATTTCATTTTTTGACTTATTTCTGTATGCATATAATTAATCTGCTCATAACTATTAAAGCTGTGTGATTGTTGTTAGCATTCCTGAGTGTTTGTACTGGCAAAATTTTGTATGTGATTATTGCCTACTTTATTGTGCAAAGTGGCCTATGAAGTATTCTATAATGTTTATGTTTCTCAAATAAATTCCCCTTTAAAAATGCAAATAAATGTATTTAAAATAAAATTTAAAAATTTTTTCCAGAATGATATTTTTGGGGTTATGGCATTCTGGATTGTGTCTTTTGGGGTTATGATCAGCACAGGCTTTTCCCATCCCAGCGCATGTTTATGCTCAGGTCCTGGGGCCCACAGTAATAGCCAGCTCTTTCCTGGTGTCCTGAAGGGCTACTGATCACTCAAAATAAGAGAAGTCATAGGGAATACAGAGGTCAGCTCTGTAACCAACAGGAAAAGAAACATTTTTCACAGCTTTAGCGAAAATTGCTAACATTCCAGCGCCCTTGCAAAGGCAATCATCCATAGGTATAAATAAATTGACCAGGGGCAGATATGCCGTCTAATTCTGTTATCCTATTAAAACTTCTCAGCTTTGTTTGGATTAATCTTGTCAGCAGGTAAGTATCACTGTGCTGGCACACCTGGAAGGCTATAGATGGGGGGAGGGGAGGGGGTTGGAGCACAGGAGAGCCTGTGGTGGTTTCCTAGGGTCATTCTTTGGCTTAAAAGATGCCAGAAACCCCGGCCTTGGTGGCTCAGCCTGTAATCTCATCACTTTGGGAGGCTGAGGCGAGTGGATTGCCTGAGCCCGGGGGTTCCAGACCAGCCCGGGCAATTTGACGAGACCTCAATTAACCAAAAATTAGCCCGGCGTGGTAGCGTAGCTACTTGGAAGGCTGAGGCGGAAGGATCGCCGGAGCCCAGCGGGTTGATGCTGGGGTGGCCATGAGCATGCCACTGCACTCCAGCCTGGGCGAAGGAGTGAGACTCCAACTCAAAAAAAAAAAAAAAAAAAAGGAGCCAGAAACTCTTGGTTCCTCTTGAATACCCTTTTCACTTCATCTGGTGACCTTTCCCATTTTCTTATCCCCAAGGAAGAATTTGCTTGCTTATGTGTATGATTTGTTTAATGAACTACACAAGCATCCCTTCTTTGCAGCATTCCTGCTCCACATCCTACTCCATGCAGCCATCACCAGACTCACCATGCTCTCTCTTCAGAATGTACATCCGTGCCTCTGCACACCTGCTTCTATGTTCTTCACGACTCAGTTCTGGGTCCATTTTCCTCTTCACCTCTCCTCCCCTCCCCACCACGATGGGGAGAGTCTCCTTATTCGTTGCTTTCACTCAGCATCTCCCTTCCTTTGCTCATCTACTCGTTTATTTAACAAGTATTTATCGAACTTCTACCGTATGCAAGGCTGTTTCTTCAGCGCTAACAGAGCCCAAGACTGATGCCAATGCTTGCCCTCACAGGGCTTGCTAGCTCGCCGAGAGGGCCAAGGGGCAAATGAATAATGACAGCGCAAAGTGTTGGTTGTTTCTGTGAGCAGAAGTAATAGCCTCGAGGGCGTGGAGAGGATGTATGGAATGGAATTCCCACAGAGCTGAGGTTGACCAAGGAAGTCTCTTGGGAGAAAAGGGACTACATTGATATCCCGAAGAGGCGTCCTGGGAGGATGTCCCAGGAAAAGAGACTATCTCGTGGGAAAGCCCGAGGAAGGAGTGTGGAAGGTGGTTCAGTGTGGTGAGATCACAGACTGCAGGAGAGGAGGGCACCCTATGCAGCGTAGCCTTTACCTTGAGAGTGACGGGGAGCATGGAAGGTCTTTAAGTAAGTCTCTGACATGACCGCGCTTGTGTGTTGGAAAGGCTTGCTGTGGAGAGTGGGTTAAAATGAAAACAAGAACATTTAAGACGATTCAGTAATCCAGGCAAGAGATGTGCAAATCGAGTAAAAGCAGAAGGATGAAGGGAGGGTGATTCCAGACATATTGAAGAAAAAACTGGTGCCCTTGGTAACCAGTTTGCTCTTTTGCGGGGGTGAGTGGACTCAAGGACATTGCCTGTATTTTTTTAGATTAGGAAAATGAGTGGATAAAGGTGCATTTACCTAGATAAGTGATAATTGAGGATGATGCAGTTTGTTTTGTTTTGTTTGTTTTTTTAAAAATAATAAACTTAAATTTTTAAGAACAGTTTTAGGCTCACAGCACAATAGAGTGAAATGTACAGAGTGTCCATATACTCTGTCTCCACTCACACACAACTTCCTTGACTGGTGACATTCTCTGCAGAGTGGTACGTTTGTTACAATTGATGAGCCTACTTTAACATATCATTGTTACCAAAGTCCCATTAGAGTTTACGCTTGGTGTTGTATGTGCTAAGGAATTTGGCAAACATAAAATGACATGAATACACTATTGTATACAGCATAGTTTCACTGCCCTAAAAATTCTCTTGGCTCTCTGTGTATTCATTCCTCCCTCCCCTCAGTCCCTGGCAACCAGTGATCTTTTTTATCATCTCTCTAATTTTGCTTTTGCTAGGGTGTCATATAATTGAAATTGTATGGAGTCTTTTCAGATTTTTTTTTTCACTTAGTAATATGTATATGTTTCTTGTAGGTCTTTTCGTGGCTTGATAGCTCATTTTATTTCTCTTGCTCTGTGCCTCTCTCTCTTTTTAATAGATCCTTTCCTTCTAGCAGTAAATAATATTCCACTGTCTGGATGTACCACAGTTTATCTGTTCTCCTACTGAAGGATATCTTGGTTGCTTCCAAGTTTTGGCAGTTTTGAATGAAGCTGTTATAAACATTTGTGTGCATGTTTGTGTATGTGTGTGTGTATGTGGATGCACATTAAAGAGTCCCACTAGAGTCCACTCTTTGTGTCATATGTTCTGTGGGTTTTGGCAAATGTAATATATCTATATACCATTGTATACAGAGGAGCTTCACTGCCATAAAAATCCTCTATGCTCTTTTCACAAGAAGTGTGTTTGCTGAATTGCATGGTAAAAGTATGCTCAGGTTTATAAGAAACTGCCAAACTGTCTTCCAAAGTGGCTGTACCATGTTGCATTCCCACCACCAATGAATTTGTTGTTCATATTTGGTATTGTCAGTGTTTTGGATTTTAGTCACTGTACTAGGTTTGTGGTAGTATCTCATTGTTGTTTTAAGTTGTATTTCCCTATTGACATATGATGTTAAATAGCTTTTTATATGCTTATCTGTCATTTCCTCTTTGGTAAGGTGTCTGTTAAGGTCTATGACCCATTTTTAATTGGGTTTTGTTTGTTTTCTTGTTGTTGAAGGGATTTTTTGTATCTAAATTTCAAAAAAGTTAATTACTATATATGTAATAGTTGTACATATTTATGGGGGATTTGTGATATTTTGATACAAGTGTACAATGTGTAATGATCAAATCTGGGTAATTGGGATATCCATCACCTCAAACATTTATCATTTATTTGTGTTGGGAACATTCCAAATCTTATCTTTATCATTGAGTTTTAAGAGTTCCTTTGTATGATCAGATATTAGTATCTTTTGCAAATATTTTCTCCTAGTCTATGGCTTGTCTTTCTTATTCTCTTGACATCATCTTTCAAAGAGCAGAACTTTTTAATTTTAATAAAGAGTAGCTTATCAATTCTTTCTTTCATGGATCATGTCATTGGTATTAAAGACAATTTTGAGGGAAAGATGAGTTCAGCTCTCTGCTTGTTGGATTTGAGCCCCCACTGGGTGCCCATGAGAAGTATCTTTTGGCTATCTGGTGGGTTATATTACACTAAGCTCAGAAGGAAGGTTTTGGCTGGTTTATCCATGTGTCTCATGTTCTTCTTTCCTAGCACTCCTATGCCTGAATGGAAGCTCATTTCCCCCTAAGGCACTGTGGTCCATAGTGCTATCTCCCTTGGATGCCACCTCTTCAAAAGCAGGCAGGAAAAAGCTCTTGCTTCCTTGGCATTCCAGGACTGATCTTTTGCTCTCCGCTGGTCAGGAAGCAACAACTTCCTATGCACACTGTTATCAGGGAAGGGGCTTGGTTTTATACCAGGCAATTACTGGCTTTGGATTCCCAAATAGGGTTTGGAAAATCTAATTTACATTTGTTAAAATCTTAACACATGATTAGATAAACAGATTACTTTGGATTCCAAAGGGACTTTGACTTAGATGATCCTTTGCCAAAGCCCGTGGGACTGACCAGGAGTTTAAACCACAAAGAAGCAGAAGCTCTGACAAGACTGCAGCTAAAAGGAAAGACCCCTAAGAAATCCAAAATGGTTTAGTGCTTTGCTTTCTGCCTAACACTAGGGAAAGAGACCACCTCCAGGCCAGCTGCAGGGGTGTACACACGGCTACATGGTGGCTAGGCCCCAGTGCTATTCAGTTCTTCAGCTCCCGCATGGGATTTGCCTGAGTTTCAGCAGCTGTCAGTCAGAAGAGCTGACCAAGTTCCTGGCTTGGATCAATTAGTAGTAAATGCTTAGAGAGGAGTGGGAAGAGAGGCTGAAATTAACCCTTTCCCCTGATTCCTGGGCAATACTAGGTATTATTCCTATAAACTAGATCACCGCCTAGAAGGATCCTGAATTTTACCCGATAATTATCCCAAATGGACCAAGTTGTAATGCAGTAGGAACTGAGTTGCAATGAAGAGATGGGGTTATGATTTTTGTTTTTTTTGACCTGGATATAAATGAAAATTAGTGCTCTTGAGCAAGTTAAGATGTGGAAAATAGAATTCCCTTCCTGCACAACTGATGTAGAGTGTGACACTTTGTATCTTTCATACAAGTCCCTGAGTTGCTTCTGGAACTGAAACTCTTTGGTTCTTAAAGTCTGTACTGTCCAATTGTAGCGTTCTTTCCCTAAATTTGCTGCTAGACAGGTCCAACACTGGGACCAAAGTATTGCACATCTACTTATGTCCTTTCTCCCTATGTCACACCCTGACATCATTCTAGCCATTTAAATATATGTCATTATCCATGCTGGCCTTTTGTTACCGCCCTTAGCCCCATGATTCCTTGACTTCTTTGTCATGAAGATCTCCATCTTCTCTCTGTAGCAGCCACAAAACAACAACCTTATTGTTAACATTATACTGTTCTTCCTTCAATATCTTGAAGTTGGCATGCCTTCTGATTCTATGTTCCTTTTCACAATCCCAGTTTGGTCTTTAACTATCGGGAGTCTACCAACTTATCCTACTCAGGAACTGCTCTGGTCTTACTAACTTCCCTGCCTAATTTAGGCACCACAAGCAGCTACTTTAACTTGTTTTCATCGATACTTAAGTCCTTTTTGGCATCCTGTTGTGCCTATGCATACATCATTGCTTTATTCACCCTTCATTTCTGCTCTTGGGTCACAGATCATTGCCAGAGAAAATGCTGGAACTCTGTTGACATGATCTACTGCACGTTCATACTGTCTGTAACAAGATGCAGTTTCTGCTCATCAATCCATTATTCAAGTCTTTTTTGTTTCCCTTGAAGACCAGAAGGACTATCTAAACAAATATACACCCTAAAATAATTTTCAAAATCTATGTACAACCTCATACATTTTGAAAGTGACATATAAAAACTTTCAGGAGAAGTTTAAACAGTTAAAAACGTGTACTTTCGGGCATATTGCGATATTGATATTTTAAAATAAAAGTGCTGCATCATTCCTTTAAATGAATCCAGTGGAATGGAAATACCACAGTAATTTGACACCTGGCATTATCTATTTAAAACACACACACACACACACACACACACACACACACACAAAACCTTAAAAGAAATACAGGCAGAGATTTTGCATTATTCCTTTTCCTTCCTGAGCTTACATCCCATTCTACTTTCCCCAAATTTTATCCAAATTTGCTTTCATGCCTAATGTCATTTATCCATCCATCTGTTAGACTTCTGTATAACAAATACATACGGATTTTATTTATTCATCTCTATTATTTATTCCTTTACTATGACTACAAGACTGTGTAAAAGCATTTTTTCTAGTTTGGGTTATCATGCAAGTTATGACAAGTATAGAGTTGCTCAAAACATCCTACATATACGGCAGAGTTTGGGAAATATTTATTAAACAAATATTTTATTGGAAAGGCATTTCTTAATTAGACAGAAAAGAATGGGTATCTGGGTAATTATTGAAAAAAACACTTGAATTTTTTTCTTTGTCTTGTGCACCTGAAATTTTTATACCCGGGCAATTTACAAGAAGGGTGAAAGATTATCTTCTTTTGAAGAGTGAAGGAAGGGAGATTGTAAAGGAGAGTGAATGTAGAATAGCAAGGTGTGCTCCCACAGAGGATTTCTGTTAAGCTTAATTTAAATAAGAGCACACACGGGAATGGAGTCTCCCTCAAACTCTCTGTACCCTGTCCTCCCAGGGTTCCTTGTATTCCACTTTGAAGAATGGTGTGCTCAAATCCCCTTTCCTCAAGCCCCAGGAATGAGGCAGTGAGGAAGGTGGTCGAAGGAGATCTTCATTTTCCATACGGGCTGCTGCAAAAGATCTAACTTTGCTTCTCTCTCTTCTTTTCTCTTTTTTTTTTTGGAAGTTATATCCTTGCCTGTAAGGTTAATTCATTCCTTCTCACAAATGCTGTTATTTCACATTTCAAATTGCCTTCTCTCTCCCCCAAACCATCTTTAATTTCTTTCTTTCCAGATGCTTTTCCTTCTGCTGGTAAACTTGCCAGGTCTCTTATGTTTGTGTGTTTTTAAAATATTTTTAGTTTTAAAAAAAAAATCTACACTTGTTTTCGCTGCTTTGTCTATATATACATATATATGTCATACTACACATTGCTACTGTAATTTAATTCAATTTCAAAAAGCAATACATAGACAACATCTCTTTATGCATGTATATCCATTCCCTTTGCAGCTACATTTCTAGAATTGTGTACTTGGCCAAAATATGTCTATTTCTCTAAATATTTTATTCCCATTTTCCCCTTTCCCTTAATAATCAAGACCTAACTTCTTCCTGTAGGTTTCCCCTTGTTATCCACTCCCCTCAATACTCTTATTTACATCATTTAGATTGTCTACCTCTATGATGCCAACAACTAATCTGTCTCATTTTCCTGTCTCCCCTGCACCCTTTCCCTAGGGGTTGGGTACCAGTTAGTGCACTGGGGCTGCCTCTCTTTCCAAAAGGTTTATCAAAGCTCTGCTTGAGGCTCTCCTCTAACGGGATTTCTAACTTGCTCTGAAAGTCTTCCCCTTGTTTAGAAGTTGTGTCTTTCAACCCAGGCTTTGTTTCTGAGATATTGATCTTTTGTAATTTTTTTCAGTGGTCTCCTCCTGATATCAGGAAGCAGGTAAGCAAGGAAACCCAAATTCAATCATGACATGGTTGCTCCCACACTCTCTTCCTGCTCACCTTGATGTAGCTTCAGGCAGAAAAAAGGGAAACTTGCAATTCTGTCCTCAGAATATCTCCTTTCTATCAAGATTGCTGGCAAACTTATCCCCTTCTTCTGAACTACTATGGAAACCTCCTCATTCATTTGTCCTATCCAGTCTGTAGTTTGTCTTTTCATCCTCTTCACAGGATCTTCCACACAGCAAAAATTTAAAATTTTGATGACATTTAATTTACACATTTTCCTTTTATGGATTGTGATTTTGATGCCAAGCCTAAGAATCTTTGCCTAGTCCTAGATACCAAAGAGTTTCTCTTGTTTTTCCCCTCCAGAAGTTTTATCATTTTATGTTATACATGTAAGTCTATGATATATTTTTGAGTAAATGTCTGTAAAAGGTTTCAGACTTAAATGGCATTGTATTTATTTTGCTAATAGATTGCAGTGCCTATTGCTCTAAATAGTGCCAATGGCTCTTGCTCTATTTGTTGAGAAAGTTGTGTTTCCTCCATTGAACTGCTTTTGTATCTTTATCTAAATTAGTTTAGCATATTCTTGCGGGTCTACTTTTGGGGTTCTCTATTTTGTTCTGTTGAACTAGGTATGCAACCCTCCTCCAATATACACACTCTTGATTACTGTAACTACATAGTAAGTCTTGAAATTGGGAAAATTGATTCCTCTTACTTTACTCTTCTTTTTCAAAATTGTTTTAGCTGCTGTAGTTCTTTTATATTTCAATATAAATTTCAAAATAATTTTGTGAATCTGTAAAAATCTCACTGGGATTTTGATAGGGATTGTGTTATACTAGGGAGAACTGGCATCTTTACTATGTTCGATCTTCCAATTCATGAACATGATGTTTCTCTTCATTTATTTCAGACTTTGATTTTTTAAATCAACATTCAAAGTCTTTATCATACAAGTCTTGTATGTGTTTCATTAAATCTATATCTAAACATTTTCTTTGTTTTTGAGTCATTGTAAATGATATTATATTTTTAATTTCAGAGTACTTTGCTGATATGTAGAGATATGATTCATTTTTCTATGTTTATCTCATATTTTATGACCTTGTTAAACTTATTGGTTCTAGGAGTCTTTATTTTTATTTTTTGTAGATTCCTTGAGACTTACTATACAGATAATCATGTTATCTGCAAATAGGGATAGTTTTCTTTCTTTTTTCTAAACTGTGTACTTTTAATTTCCTTTTCGTGTTTTATTTCACTGGCTAGAACTTCCAGTGGTATGTTGAGCAACAATAGGACATCCTCGCTTTGCTCCTTACCTTTGGAAAAAAAGCATGCAGTCTTCTACCATCTAGAGTATTGTTAACTATAGATTTTTTTATATGCTCTTTCACAGGTTAAGGATGTCTCCTCTCTTACTAGTTTTCTGAGCATTTTTATCATGAATAGATGTTAAATTTTGTCAAATGCTCTTTCTGCCTTAATTGATATGATCATGTGTATTAGGGTTTCCAGAGAAATAGAAACAATTGTGTGTGTGTGTGTATTATAAAGAATCAGCTTACACAATTATAAAGGTTGAAAAGTCCAAACCCAGGAGAGCTGATGGTATAGTTTCAGTTTGGGTCTGAAAACCTGAGAAACAAAAGTACCGATAGTGTAGGTTCCAGTCCAAGTCTAAGTCTGAAGACAAGAGAAAACCAATGTTACTGTGCAAAGATAATCAGGCAGAGAGAAAAAAATTCTTTTATACTTAACTTTTTTTTGCTATCTAGTCCTTCAATGGATTGAATGAGGCCTACCTCTATTGGGGAGGGGAGTCTGCTTCACTCATGTAATAATTCAAATGTTAATCTCACCCAGAAACACCCTCACAGACATACCCAGAATAATATTTAACCAAATATCTTGTCATTCTATGTTTCAGTAAAGCTGACACATAACATTACACATCATATCATGTGATTTTTCTTCTTCAGCTGTTAATCAGGTTGATTACATTGATTGATTTAAAATATTAAACTAAACTTGCATTCCTGAAATGAATTCCACTTGGTCATGGTGTATAATTCTCTTTTATATGTTGCTGAATTCTGCTAGAACTTTGCTGCTAGAACTTTGTTAAAGATTTTTACAACTATATTCATCATAGATATTGGTTTGAAGCTTTCATTTTTTGTACTGTCTTTGGTTTAAAGTCAGGATAATACTATTTCATAAAATGAATTGGAAAATGTTTCTCCCTCTCCTGTGCTCTAGATTATTGTAGAGATTTAGTGTTAATTCTTAAAATATTTGGTAGAATTTTCCAGTAAAGCCTTCTGAGCCTGGAGAGGTCTTTTATGGAGTTTTAAAATTACTAATTCAATCTTCTTCATAGATACAGGGCTATTAAAATAACCTATTTCATATTGGGTAAATTGGAGTAGTTTTTGAGGAATTGGTTCATGTTACTTAAGTTGTCAAGTTTATGAGGATAGTGTTGTTTCTAGTATTCTCTTGCCATCACCCTTTGGGTATTGCAGGGTCTGTAGTGATGTCTCTGTTTCATTCCTGACATGTGTATTTTGTCTTCTCTCTTTTTACTTCGCCAGTCTTAGAAGAAGTTTGTCAATGTTTTCAAAGGACCAGCTTTTCATTTCATTGATTTTTGTCTATTGTTTTCCCATTTTCAATTATATTTCTATCTACTCATATTATTTTCTTATTTCTTGTTTTGGGTTTGTTTTGTTCTTCTTTCTAATTTTTTAAATTTATTTTTTAAGGTGGAGGTCTTTGCACTTTTTCAATGAATACATTTAGTGCGATATCCTTCTTTCTCAGCACTGTTATGACTTTGTTCCATACATTTTTATATGCTATATTATATTTTTATTTAGCTCAATGTATTTTTTAAAATGCCCCTCAAGACTTCATTTTTGACCCATGTATTATTTTGAAGTGTGCTATTTAGTTTTCAAGTGTTTCCACATGGACTCTGTTGATTCCCAAGAGTCAGGGGATCAGATTGGCTTTTCAAATTCTTTATGATTTGGCACAATCTATTTCACAGCCCCATTTTCTGTTACTGATTGCAACAAAAAAACATACTTCCAGTCAAATTTAATATTTCATATTGCTCTCTGACTATTATCCTATTATCTTGGCTTTGCATTTTTGCTTATATTTAAAATTCTTTCATGATCAAGTGTTTTTTACTTTTCCCAAATAATGGTTGCAAAGTTACCTTAAGGCAAAACCATAAGAAAACCCATACTAGGTTCTCTTAGTTTAGGACAAGTTTATAGTTGAAATTATAGAAATATAATGAGAGATAATGATTCTGGGGGAATATATGGTTTTAAAAGTGTGATCAGATTAATGTCTAGACTTTGGGCTCTTAACCATATTTGCTACCAAACAATACAGAACATTGAGCCCTGAGAATGTATGGTAAATATCTACTACCATCTGAATGAATGACTCTATAGTCAAATTGTACTCCTACTCATTAGCTTGGAGAATTTGAGTAAATTTCTCATTTTTCCAAGTTTATTCTGAATAAGGCTAATAATGATTCATTTACAAAATGCCTGGGGTAAGAAGATCTCATATCTGCAAAATTTGTTTAAAATCTATAATTAATAATAATATGGCATGAGGTTTCACAGTATATGATTATAGTTTTTAATCTGAGAGAACAAATACATCTAATTGAGGCCTGCTGAATAATGAAGAACAAAAATTCCCTTTTGGAAATCTAAAATAAATTCAATGAAAAGTATCAGGTAGTAAATTTCATGCAAACACTTCTCTTTTATTATAATTCTTTGAATTTATATTGTACTCCTTCCTAAGTTCAAAGAGCTTAATTTATTTTTTTTATTTTTTTATTTTTATTTTTTTACAAAATCCAACATATAATCACCCAGCAAAATCTACCAGGCAGTAAATGAATAATAAAATAATACTTTGCTATGCAGGTTTGTACATGTGCTTATAATTTCTAACATGAAGCTTCTCCCGTTAAAATGGTATTTGTTTCCTACCTTGAGTGGCATTTTGACTTTCTGTAGGATTATTCTGGAATTTCCATCCCTTCCTAGCTACTGCTTCCTAATGGTGGTTGGAAACATTGTAAACCATGATACTGGATTTTCCTTCACGCCACACATGGGCTGGTCTTGGGGTAGTACTCTAGACAGTGGTCTCACATTGAAGTCCTTGAACTAACTCCATCCTTTGGAAGGATTGTGAAAATGTAGTTTCCCAGGCTCTACCCCCATGTATAAGATCAGAATATCTATAGGTGACTCTCAGATACTGCATGTTTTTCAAGCTCTACGTGAAGCAAGAACTTGTTGACATTTGCGAATCACTGGTCTGAAACAATACGATCTACATTTTAAGACATGGAATTCGGCCGGGCTCGGTGGCTCAGCCTGTAATCCTGCACTTTGGGAGGCTGAGGTGAGTGGATTGCCTGAGCCCGCGGGTTCGAGACCCGTCTGGGCAACTTGGCGAGACCTCATCTCTACAGTAAATCAAAAATTAGCGGGGCGTGGTAGCGTGCACCTGTAATTCTGGCTACTCGAAAGGCTGAGGCGGAAGGATCGCTGGAGCCCAACAGGTCGAGGCTGCGGTGGCCGGGAGTGGCCACTGCACTCCAGTCTGGGTAACAGAGTGAGACTCAAACTCAAAAAAAAAAGACATGGAATTCCTCTGTAAGTGGCATAATTTGGCCTACCTCCCCACATCCCTGGGCCATCAGAAATAGTATGACTATTGTTCTATTTAGCATTTCTCTCTGCATTTGGGTGCCATTTTATATTATTTTTGTATCAGTTGGTGGGGACGGAAGTCACCACTTTACTCTTCATTCTATCAGCAGTCATCTCCCTTACCAGCTTGCTATCCATGTACTGTTTAGTATCATTGATTGTTTACTGTGTTACTTTTCATGTGTTTATAGGTTCTTAGGTTATTGCTTTTCGTTGTATAACTTATGTGTATATTTTGTCTCACCAACAAGATGCACGCTCCTAGAAGACAGAGAGAATGAGTTGTTTCTTTAATATTCTGGACCAGTGCTTTCTTCAGGACTCTGAGACCAGCAGGTGTTCATTAAATGCATTGCAACAGATTCGTTTTCTGCATACACATATTCAGTTTTAGAAGAACAGTATGATAATGCAGTGACTGGATGTCCATGTATAGATTACCTAATAAGATACAGAAATACAGCACTGAATGTGTGGCTCATTTGACACCTCATATATGGGGAGGGCTCATTTTTGGCATAGCCTTATCAGCATCTGTAGGGATTTGTGGTTAATTAAACATATTAGTGATCATCAGTGCCTAAGAGTCAGGGAAGATAGTGATACAGCATCTGATATTATTATAACTTAAATACTCCCTACATTTTTGCCTATATAGTCACCTCAGTGTATATTTATTCCAGGAACATCTTAAAATAATGGATGACATTTCACTCACACCAATGAATATCTCTTAAATACTCAAGAACCACTTGAATGTATTTTTCCAAAAAAAATCTTTATACTTTTTTTCTTTTCAGATGGTAGACTATGTGTGTGTGTATAGTGTATACACAAGTGTGTAGACAGAAGGGCTACCTGACTTTTAATTCTATTGAGGAAAGAATAGAGTGTACTGTATGAACACGTACTAATTAGTGCCTAGAATTTAGCCACAACTATAAAAATTGCATTCCCTCTCCAGATGTAATTTGTATACCTTTGTGGTAAGTGTCCATTAGTGACCAGTAAGTTAGTAGCTGATCAGTCAGTTATCATTAAGTTAACTTAGTAGGTGTGCTTGTGTTGAACAGTCTGTTTTAACTTGAGGTTTTATTTATTTATTTATTTTTGAGTTGGAGTCTCACTCTGTCATCCAGACTGGAGTGGCAGTGGCCGCTCCCGGCCACCGCAGCCTCGACCTGCTGGGCTCCGGCGATCCTTCCGCCTCTGCCTTCCAAGTAGCTGGAACTACAGGCGCGCGCTACCATGCCCAGCTAATTTTTTGATTTTATTATAGAGATAAGGTCTTGCCTGCCCAGGCGGGTCTTGAATGCGCGGGCTCAGGCAGTCCACTCACCTCAGCCTCCCAAAGGCACGGGATTACAGGCTGAGCCACCGAGCCTGACTAATTTAAGGTTTTAAACGATATTTTACCAAAGGAAACCATTAGAGTCACCACAAGAAATACTTCAATACGCTTGTTTTTAGAAACACCCTCTTTGCAAAGATGTGAGTCTAAAGTTTCTTTTAGAACTTATGCAAGAATGTGTTCTCCTGAGAAACTGGCACACTTACTCCTTTTTGAAAACAGGAACTGAAACACTGACAGTGTCTGCCTTTTTGTTTGACTGCCAAAAAACTTACAACTAATTTAAAGCTCAGCTATGCCAATTATGTAGAGATTTAACAGCTGAATATCTATGTTCCTTTTATCATCTAGTCTTGACATTCTAGTCTTATCTTTATTTTTCAGATGCCCTTTACTTGAAATCCATTGTGGAAAAATATAGAATAATTACACTGATAAAATAAATAAGATAGGGTTGTGGATTTATGGCTTGGGAGAGGTGGAGATATTGGACATCAAAGAACCTCAATTTTCATCCATGAAACAAGCACAATAACAGGTTCCCGCCTACTTTACAGTATGGGTGTGAGGACAAATTCAGGCCAGGTCAATTAGAAGAAACTATAAAAATGGTATTTTTGTAGAGAAGGTTCCAGCTTTAAAGCTTTAGCAAAATGTTCTCTGAGGATTCAGAGGGGTCACCAGGGTGTGTGTGGCAGGTCAAGCAAGACTGAAGGATAGATAATTCTAGAAAGAAACCCATCGTAGGTGTAGGGAGAGCTACGGTGAGCTCATTATCTAGGAGCAATGGATCAATATTAGTGGGTGGAATAATTTTATTTATAGTATGCCAGTTCCTTTATGCCATGGTTATGCTGGGGCCCCAGGAAGAAAAGGTATCAAACATTACAAGAACTGTTTCGCTAAATTCTCTATAAGATACTGAGAACATAAGGCAACTCTTCTGTAACCAAGAAATAGTGCAGAACAGCAATCTACCCTGGCTGTCTCCATGTCTCTTATTTATTCTTCAATCCACTCCAATCTTCTAATGCTGATCAACCAAATTGTCCCCAGATACTCTACATAGACAACTTTGAAAAAAGCAAAGTCCAAGGTCTCATCTTACCTGTCCCTCTGGAATATGATATGTTCATTGCTTCCTCTATGAAATGTTCCTCTCTGAACTTGCAGGACACTATGTTCTCTCCCTCTGTGCTTTTCTTCTCCCTCTTGCTGGTTCCTGTCCCGTAGCCCACATTCCAATATTAGGGAGAACTGAAATCAGCCCTGAGACCTGTTCTCTTTCCACTTTATGAACTTTAGGATTTGAGGTATTGTTTTTGACAAGTTATAGAGTCTAATAATAGTCGGAATAGCAATGCATGCAAATAATTTATTTTTAAAAATAGAACATACACACATCAATCTGACAGAATTTTCATTTTAAAATGACTCTTGAATTGGAGAAAAAATAAACTAGCATGTAGAGAATTGTGCCCAAATCCAGACACACCCTTCAGCCTTTATAGACACACAGATTATATTTGTGTAGAAAAAAAAATGAGAGCTACCTATTCCTTCTGTTTCTGTCTAATCCACCACCTAAATCCTGGTGACCCTAAAGCTATATCTCCATCCCTGAACTTTGTCTTGATTTCTAGGCTGACACTTCCAACAGGATCATGATAATCAAAATTCAAACTAAAATTCATTATACTTTTCCTATGAATATGTTTCTCCTTTTCTATTTACTAGCCCACCTGGAGTTATTCTTCCAATGTCTACTCCACGTTTGCCCTCAAAGTCGCCTATATTTCTATTCCATACTTTACAAATCTGTCTCTTCCTCTAAGTCAATGATTTTTGTACTTTAGTAAGTATCGAATAACTGGAAGGACTTGTTACAACATAGATGGCTGGAGTTTCTGATTATGTGTGTACTTGCATTTCTAAGAAGTTCCCACATGATGATAATACTGTTGGTTGAGGGGACAAGAGTGGGTAGTCACACTTTGGGATGCACTGGTTTAATTCTCTATTAGTGTCTTCGTTTATTCTCTAATCCTTTTTCACTTGTTCTCGGTAATGGTCTCTTTATTTTCTCTTTCTTCCCTTGCATAACTCCAGTGCATCCTCTATTCCAGTACTGCCCAACAGAACTTTCTATAATGATAAGAATTTTGTTCTGTGCCACCCAATACAGTAGCCATATGTGGATACTGAGCACTTTATTTTATTTTTCTTTCTTTATTTTTTTGAGTCAGGTTCTCATGCTGTAACCCAGACTGGAGTGCAAAGGCATGATCACTGCTTACCACGGCCTCAAACTCCTAGGCTCAAGTGATCCTCCCTCCTCAGCCTCCTGAGTAGCTGGGACTACAAGCATGTGCCACTGTGCCCAAGTAATTTTTAAAAATGTTCTGTAGAGATGAGGTCTCACTATGCCCAGCCTGGTCTTGAACTCCTGGGCTCAGGTGATTCTCCTTCCTCGGCCTCCCAAAGTGCTGGGATTACAGGCATGAGATACCATACCTGGCCAGTACTGAGGACTTTAAATGTGGGTTCTGCACTTGAGGAATTGAAATCTCAATTATTAAAGTGTTATTTCATTTTCAACATGGCTAGTGGCCACTGTATTGAACAGCACAACTCTATACTATTACCTGACTCTTACAGGAAAAGAGTCTATTCACATTTCTCTATTTAAAATGTTCTGATGAATGGTTCCACATTGCTTACAGACTAAAAATGATTTACAGGAATGATCCACGATCACGTTTGAAATCAGGTAGACCCAAGTTGAAATCTTTGTTCCAATACTTAATAGCCATACTGCTTAAGGAAAATGAGTTAATCATTGATCGTCTGTCAATGTACATCACTTATAGTGATCATAAAAAGTGATTAGTAGGTGGAATTCTTCAATAACAATGAGAAACTGATAATCATTAACAATAATGATAATTATTATTCCAAACTCCTTTTAAGACACGTACGTTCCTTCACTATTGGGGGCTTGCGTTGTTTTCCAACTTTAATTTTGATATACCTTGTCTCATGCCTTAACTTCTAGACTCTAAATTGTTTGCATTTCCTCTAAATGCTTTCATCAAATGCGTGCTTCTGTTCCCTTGGTGCTGTCGGTTCCTTGCTGGTCCTATTTGGCGAACACTAGTTATCTTATTATATTAAGTCCACAGGGATACTCTATCTATGAAATCTTTCTACTTCTGTCACACAGGGAGAACTGACTGTCTCTTCCTCTGTGTCTACAGTGCACCACTTCTACCATAGTACCTATCACCATTTATAGCACTTAGTTGTTTGCGTGTATCTCTCCCTCCCAGACTGTGTAAGAAGAAAGCCAGGACCCAGCACATATTACACTGCAGTCACTAAAAACCCATTTGTTAAAAGGCACGTTTTGGTAGCTTCCTGGGCTATAGAAAACCATCCAATTCTTTGATTCAAGATTTGTTCCTGATTATCTTTATGACTTCAATCTTCATTGTTTTCTTCACAGATTTTTATTTATTTGAATTCTGCTATATTGCAATGACATGGAATATATATATTTTTGGCTCCAATGAAAAGAAATATTGAGTTTCTGGGAGTTGAATAAAGATTTAAAATGATTACTAATTATTTTTTCCTGTTTTAGTTAAAGGTAATATTCCAAACACTTACAGAAACTTTAAACACTGAAAATAATAATTCAAAAATCAAGCCTAAGAAGCAAGGAAATGGCAACATATAAATTGTGTTCAGGAAATAGCAAGAATCCCAGGAGGTTAAGATGCTGGGTGTATGTAGAGAGAAGACCAAAAAAGTTTGGAAAGCATGGCTGGCGTATATTGTAGAACGGCTTCATTGCCAGGATATGTAGTTTGTTCTGAATTCAACAAAAAATAGAGAACCATAGGATGTCAAACTGGCTACAGTGTTTTGGAGCCATCATATCAGGAAAGACAAAGAAGATAAAGAATTTTCAACACTGAGTCCCCAACAAATATGTCAGGAGGAAAAAGGCAAGGAGACATCACAGTGGACAAATATTCTGGCTTTGGATACTGATTAGACATGGGCAAGAAAAGGATGATGAAAAATGATTCCTTATGTCATGCATGTGTACCAAGAAGGACAGTGGTACAAATCCAAATAATATGGAAACTGAGAGGTTTGGGAGGGATGGCAAAGTTTGGTTTTGGGTATTTGACTTGGAGACGACAATGGAGTGTTTTAAAAGAGTGCATAGTCAGAATCTGAAAATTAAAAAGAGGGACAACTTTGAAAGCAAGATTTCAAACTGGGAATTTGAAAGGGGCAAGGAAAAAATATACGTGGAAAACTTTGAGTCAAACATCAAGTGGAATTAGAATGTTAGATGTGAGTCGGACCTTAGAGAGCAGCGAGTTTCACTTTCTCTTTTTATAGATGAGTACATTTAATGCCTGAGACTTCAAGGAAGGTTTAAAGAACTTACTTATATCCTTATATTATGATTTATTCCTCTATAAATGAAAGAGAGACTTGAGCCAACTTTTAAATAGCTATATCATAAGGTGATTTTGTTTCTGTCAAGGAAAAATTTCATCATTTTTTTAATACAGCAGGGAGAAGTAATTTTACCTGAAAGCATTTTTTTTTTTTTGAGTTGGAGTCTCACTCTGTCACCCAGACTGGAGTGCAGTGGCCTCTCCCGGCCACCGCAGCCTCGACCTGCTGGGCTCTGGCGATCCTTCTGCCTCAGCCTTCCGAGTAGCCGGAATTACAGGCGCGCGCTACTGCGCCCGGCTAATTTTATTTTTATTTTTATTTTTATTGTAGAGATGAGGTCTTGCCTGCCCAGGCGGGTCTCGAACCCGCGGGCTCAGGCAATCCACTCACCTCAGCCTCCCAAAGGCGCAGGATTACAGGCTGAACCACCGAGCCCGGCTTGAAAGCATTTTTTTAAATAAGATTTTTTTAGGTCCCAGATTAAAATGAAAATATTAGATATAATATGGGAATAGTGCTGAGATAGTGGGGTTAAATTTTAAGACCAAAAGTAAACATTTAGAAAAAGCTGGCTTATTTTCAAATGCTCAGAGAATTAATTTCAAAGACAAGAAATGGAAAAAAATAATTGAAGCTGACATCCTGGATCCTGAAATGTTAACAGAATAATGTGGCATATTTCTCACAACTAAGTCAATTTGAAGATATGATACACTCATACCCCTGGTTGAATTCCTCAGGTTAAGAATTGGTTTACATAACAATTACAAGACTGACGGGCAATGTGTTACTAGAAACGTCTTTGGACACAATATCCTTCTTTACAGGTCCTAACTTTCTTCTCAGATGGAAACTGGAAAATCCATTTGATTTCCTTACTTCTCTTTTTTTAGAAATAAAAAGTACACAAAAAGATGTTACAGCATGAAAATAACAAAAAGAAATCATAAAAGTTAGTAGGTCTGATTATGAAAGCTAAACATTTTTACACGGCTTAAGGCTCTGTAAACAAATTGAAAAGAAAAAAAAAAAAAGCCCAAGAGAAAATACTTGCAATAGGTAATATTCTTAGTATTCAAAGTGAGATTATAAAACAACAGGTAACAGAAAATTACTCTTAGAGAAAAATGATGAAATAAATGAACGAGTAATTTGCAAAAAAAAAACTTGTCAAAGACCACAATAATCTTACTATTAATCAAATAATTTGATACTTTCCCTCTCATTGTCACAATCCCTGCCCAGTGGTCCCAAACCTGCAATATTTGCCTATTTTTGGTAAAGATTAAGCATAATGATAATACCCAGTATTGGAGAAATAAGCATTCTGCTGGTGGGGACTTAAATAATCTTCAGAAAACTTGGCAATATGAATCATCATCTTAACAAATGTTCAAATTATTTGTGCAGACAGATATCTGAGATGGCCCCCAATTTCCCCACCCCCTAGTATATATACCTGCACAATCTACTCCCCTTGAGTGAAGGTCAGACTGTTGGATATGAGGAGATAGCACTCCTGTAATTGGGTTACAATATAGAGATTTTGCAAATGTAATAAAGGTACCTAACCAGTTGACTTTGTGTTAGCCGAAATAAAGATTATCCTCAGTGGGCCTGATCTAATCACATGAGCCATTTAAAAAAGGATCTGGAAGCAAAATACAGGTAGCAGCAGAAGATTCTTCCCTGTGTGCCTTAGAGATGCAAACTATCCTGCTGTGGAGACAGCCACAGAGCAGAGAATGACAAGTGACCTCTTGGAGCTGATAGTTCTACAACTGCAAGAAACTGAATTCTGACAACCATGGTGAGTTTGGAAAGCATCCTGTGCCTGGATGAGATTGCAGTCCTGGCTGACACCTGGAATGCAGCCTTGTGAGACACAGCCAAGCCCTGTCCTAGAGGGCTGACCCCCAGAAAGTGTGAGGTCATAAACTTGTGCTCTTTTATTTCATTTCATCTTTATTTGTAGAACTTTAGGGGGTTCAAGTTACTTGGATATATGGCATAGAGGTGAAGTCTGGGCTTTTGGTGTATTCATCATCCAAATAATGTACATTGTACCCGTTAAGCACATCCCTCATCACCATCCTGAATCTTCCCACTCTTTCATTGTCTATTATTCCATGCTCTGTGTTCACACTTACATATTATTTAGCTTGCACTTGTACGTGGAAAGTGCCATATTTGACTATTGTTTCTGAGTTGTTTTACCTAAGATGATAGCTCCAGTTCTATGTTGCCATAAAATATACGATTTCATTCTTTTTTATGGCCGAATAGTATTCTATTGTGTAGCATTTTTTCTATCCAGTGATCTGTTTTGGTGGACACTTAGGTTGATTCTATAACTTTGCTATTGCAAATAGTACTGCAAAACACATACAACTGCAGGTATCTTTTAAAAAAATTTTTTAAAAATTATTTTTTAATTTTTAAAAAATTTTTTCTTTTTTTCATAGTAGCATTTAATTATTCTTAATTTTTTAGTTGCAGTAAAAAATAATATACAACATAAAATTTACCATCTTAACCATTTTAGTGTACAGTTCAATAGTGTTAGGTATATTCACATTGTTGTGTACCAGATCTCCAAAACTTTTTTTATCTTACAAAACTAAAATTCTATACCATTAAACAACAACCTCATTTTTTTTCCCTCCCTTCAGCACCTGATAATCACCATTCTCCTTCCTGTTTTAATGACTATGACTATTTTATATACCTTACATAAGTAAAACCATACAGTATTTTTTTATATATCTATTTTTTATTATGGTTTGTGGGGTACAGTTAAGGGTTAGGTATACAAATACGTTTCATTCAGGCACCCTTGTTGATAAGAGGTATTTCCCCATCCCCAGACAGATATTTGGTATCTTTTTTATATAATAACTTTTTTTTCCCTTTGGGTAGATACCTAGTAGTGGGATTGCTGGATGAAGTGGACATGTGATGTTTTAAGCTTCTAAGTCCATGGCAATTTGTTTTGAAGCAATAGAAAATGAATACATTATTTCAGTAAATAACTTAGTCTAATCTTGAGAGTTTATTCTGAAGTATTTCAGACACCCAAATAAAAATGTATCTATAAAGATGTTTATTTTAGCATTATTTACTGATGAAAGAGTAGAAACAACCTAAAAATATAATCATGGTGGATTGATTAGACACATTTTGGTATATCATATATTACATGGAGTCCTATAAATCAAAATGGTAACTGACAATATGAATGGTAAGATTATGGGTGAAGATATACATTTTTCCCTAAATTTTCGGTTTTTCTTTCTTTCTTTTTTTTTTTGAGTTGGGGGTCTCACTCTGTTGCTCAGGCTGAAGTGCAGTGACATGATCACAGCTCACTGAAGCCTTGACCTTTTTGGCGCAAGTGTTTCTCCCACCTCAGTCACCCGAGTAGCTGGAATACAGATCTGCGACACCATGCCTGACTAATTTTTTGTACAGATGAAGTCTTTCTATGTTGTCCTGGTGGTCTTGAACTCCTGGCCTCAAGTGATCCTCCTGCCTCAGCCTCCTAAAGGGCTGGGATTATAGGTGTGAACCACCAAGTATTGGCCTGTTTTTGTTTTCTTTGATAAATGTGTATTGAATTTTTAAACAGCCTTGCTGATGTGTAATTTAATGCCATTATATCCACTTGCTTTAAGCAAACAGTACAATGATTTTTAGTAAATTTATTCATTGTTTAGTCAATATCATAATCCAATTTGAGAAAACTCTTCACCCCAAAGAGCTCCTTCATGCCTGTTTGCATCAATTCTTTTTCTTTTTTTGAGTTGGAGTCTCCATCGTCAATGCTGGAGTGCAGTGGCACACTCACAGCTACCCCAGCATCAACCTGCTGAGCTCTGACGATCCTTCCACCTCAACCTTCCAAGTAGTAGGAACTACAGGCACGTGCTACAACACCTGGCTAATTTTTTTTTTTAAATTGTAGAGATAGAGTCCCGCCAAGTCGCCCAGGCTGGTCTCGAACCTGCGGTCTCAGGCAATCCAGCGAACTCAGCCTCCCAAAGTGCTGGGATTACAGGCTGAGCCACTGAGCCTGACCTGCAGTCAATTCTTACTTCTACCCCTACTGTCTGTTTCCTGTTTCTGTGGTTTTGCCTTTTCTAGAATTTTTATGTAGTTGGAATCAAACAATATACAGTCTTTGTGTGTGGCTTCTTTTATTTACCATATTTTTGAGGTACATTCTTTTGTTTTATCTGTCAGCAGTTATTCTATGATATTGCTGAGTAATATCCAATTTTGTGAATATACTATATTTTGTTTATGTGTTCCCCAGTTGAGAGACATTTGTTTTTTTTTTCTTTCAGTTTTAGCTATTATGAATAATTTTGCTGTAAACATTTGTAGACAAAACTTTGTGTGGACATGCATTTTTATTTCTCTTGGGAAGATACATGGGAATTCAATTGCTGATTCATACACTAAGTGCATATTTCACTTTTTAAAAAACCACCAAAGTCATTTTCAAAATGACGGAACTATTTTACTTCACTGCTAGCAATAGCTTCTTCACATTTATGCCTGATTGAAGCCATTATAGTGGGTGTGTGATTTTAACTTGCGTTTTCCTAATTACCAAAGATGTTGGTATCTTTTCATGAGTTTAGTAGTGATTCATGTATGTTTTTTCCTGGGGAAATGTCTGTTAAAATCCTTCACTCCCTTTTTAATGGAATTCTTTGTCATATTATTGATTGTAAGAGTTATTTATATATTGTGGATACAAGTCCTTTAACAGATATATGCTTTTTAAATATTTTACCTCAGTTCATGATTCTCTTTTTATTTTCCTAAAGATGTCTTTTGAAGAGCAAAGCTTTTATGAAGTTCAATTTCCAATTATGTTATTTTATGAATCAGGCTTTTGGTGCCTCATAGAATATAGTTTTTCCTAAATAGAACTGAGAAAGATTTTCTTCTATGCTTTCTTCTAGAAGTTTTATGTTTTTAGCTCTTATATTGAGATTTATGATCTATTTTGAAGTAGTTTTTGTGTCAGATATTAACCAAGGGTCTAAGTGCATTTATTTTCTCATGAATATTCAATTGAAATTACTCTTCTTTTCCATTGAAATGTTTTGGTTCCTTGAAACTCAATAGACCGTAAAGATGAGAGTTTATTTATAGACCCTGTATTCTGTTCGATTGATCAATTTTTCTGTCCTTACTCCAGTAACATTATACTTTCTTGATTACTACAGTTTTATGGTTAGTTTTGAAATTAGTCAATGAACAATCACCACAGTTGTATTTCTTATTCAAAAGTGTTTAGGCTATTCTAAGTCCTTTGCATTTCCATATAATTTTTTTTGATCAACTTGTCAACGTTTATGAAAAAAGTCTGCTGAAATTTTTATAGCAGTTGAGTTTAAGCTATAGCTCAATCTGGGTAGAACTGTCATATTAACAATGTTTTCCAACCCATGAACATAGTACATCTATTTTCATTTAGATCTTCTTAACTGTCTCACAGCAATGTTTTGTAGTTTTCAGTGTGTAGACCTACCTCAGATTAATGCTTACTTAATTCCAGTAAAATATAGCAACTTTACTATAATATAGTTCCATTTCTTTCCTCCTCTCTGAGCAACTAGTATCAAATATAAACACACATATTTACATATTAAATATGCAACAATAAAGTTTACAGTAATTGTTTAAAATGTCTATTTTAAAAGGAAATTAAAAGAAAAAAGGGATATTTTAATTTAGTGTCATTTTACCACTTCTTGTTCTCGTCATTTCTTCCTATGGATTTTATTTTCTATCTTGGGATATTTTATTAATTCTGACATACTTTTGGTATTGCTTGTAGGTCAGATCTGCTAGCAATGCATTTTCTCAGTTTTTGTTTACCTGGGAATCTGTTTATTTTGCTTTCACTTTTTTGAGGAATAGTTTTAGTAGATACAGAATTCTTGGTTGACAGTTTAAAAAAATTCAGCCCTTAAATATGTCTTTCTACAGATTTCTGGCATACATTGTTTACAGTAATAAATCAGTCACTGATTATATTATTCTTTCCCTGTACATGATAAGTCATTTTTCTTTTATTTTTTTCTATATTTTCTCTTTGTCATTATATGTCAGTGGTTTGATTACAATGTGTCTTGATGTGGATTTTGCAGTGTTTATCTTATTGAGGACATCTGTAATTTCTGGATAGTTTTTCATCACTTTTAGAAGGATATTAACTATCATTTCTTTAATACATGTTTCTTCCCTTCTTTTCTTTGCTTTACTTCTGTGACTCTCAGACCAATGAAACTCTGAGCAAGATACTGAATACGGGAAATCCATAGCAAGACTGGATAAGCTCTCCACACCCTTCTGGCCTGCAGGAAACATGTGCATTTTTTGCAGGGGAGACTCTAAAGAGCATGACAGAAAGCTAAAGCCAAGGCAGATGTAAGAATGGTAGAACTCTGAAAATGCGTCCTGACCCTCTCAAAGATTAATCAGTAAGTGGTAGAATCATTATGGGCTCAAGGTGTTTGAGAAAAATCTGCTCACATCTTGACTGAACATGAAGCTATGCAGACAAAGGGGCAACCATAGTAGCTATACATAATGGGGAAGAAAGATTATGGTAGGAGCATATTAGTATGCTTAACATTGTTCCTCGAGTTTCTGAGGCTATATTTACTTTTAAAAATGTTATGTATGTGTGTTTTATCAGACTGAGATTTTTTATTGATCTATCTTTTGGTTTTCTATTTCTTTCTCCTCTCATCTCAAATCTGCTGTTGAACATAACAAATACAATTTTTTAATATTGATTATTGCATTTTTTAGCTCCAGAACTTGCATTTGGTTCTTTTTCATTTCCAATATCTTGGCTCTATTTCTCTATCAAGGGTCCTTATCTGTTGAGTCATAGACAACATTTAAAAAAATTCTTTATTTGCTAAATACACCATCTGGGTCTACTCAGAGTCAGTGTCTATTTCTATTCTATTACTTCCCCCCTACCAAGTGTGGGTCACACTTTTCTGGTTCTTTGCATGTTTAGTAATTGTTTTGCTCAAAAACAAAACTTTTAGATAATATATTGTGGCAAGTCTGAATTCTCATAGATTTTTCTGAGGTTTTTATGGTGGTTGATGAAGTACTTTCCATGGATTTAAACTCTATAATCTTAACTCTATAATCTGCAAACTCTATAATCTGCAGCTTTAGGCTGGGAAATCTACAGGTCTTTCTTTTTTTGTTTCCTACTGAGTTTGCCCCTTTTAGTGAACAAGCCCAGGGTATTTTGATATGTTTCCCAATTGAGTCTGCCTTCTCTGGAACCAAAGCTGATGGTTTCCACATCAGCTTCAGTCAGGTAAAACTCACTATTTTCACTGGTTGAGCATGAGGAGGGATAGGAACAGTCCTTATGAAGAAGGCCACAGATTCCCACTGACCTTACCTGAAGTTTTACAAAATTTTCAAGAATAAATGCACCTCAATTTGTAGTCTGCCTTTGGTCAATTTTTGACAATTTTTTTCAATTTTATGTCTTCTTTTTAACCCGAGAAGATGTGTTGCTCTCTTATCACCACTATGGTTTAAAGTTCAAGTCATCTATTATTTATATAATAAAGAAAGGGCTACTGGAAGAGTCAGATGAAAAGCAGTGTTTCAGAATACCATATGTTGTCATTCATAAGCAGACCTTGAACAATTATAATAATACTATAAGAAAGGGATTGGCAGTAGTGGGAAACCGTCAAGGGAGAGTGGGTGGGATTGGCAGTTGAGGGAAACTGCTAGGGGAGGGAGGGTCACACCTCATCAACAAGGGTACCTGCATAATCAACGTTTGTATACCTAACCCTGAATTGTACCCCACATCTTTATAATAAAAAATAAAGAAAAGAAAAGAAAAAAGAAAAGAAAAACAGTGTTTCAGGTCTGTAAGACCTTGATCACAGAGCCTCGAGTAGTTACATATTTTTCCACTACCACTCTGATTTTTTTTTATTTGTAAGCATAACTGTCTTGACTGGTTCATCATGGCTCTTTATAATGTTAGAAGTAACACATAATGTACATGTTTAGTCTCTAGCTTCACTCGTATTCCATGAAGCAAAGCTCAAGCTAACAAAACTGAACACTTTGCATTTCATGATTATTGTTGTGTAGGCCATGTGGGAGATGTCTAGTGGTAGAGATAAATAATGCACAAGAAACCAGAAAGCCAAGAGTCATAATGATATTATTATTATTATTATTATTTTATTTTTTTGAGTTGGAGTCTCACTTGGTCGCCCAGACTGGAGTGCAGTGGTTGTTCCTGGCCACCGCACCCTCGCCTGCTAGGCTCTGGCGATCCTTCCGCCTCAGCCTTCCAAGTAGCCAGAATTACAGGCGCACGTTACCACTGCTTTGATTTATTGTAGAGATGAGGTCTCGCTGCCCAGGTGAGTATCGAACCCGCAGGCTCGGGCAATCCAATCACCTCAGCCTCCCAAAGGCGCGGGATTACAGGCTGAGCCACCGAGCCCAGCTCATAATGATATTATTAAAGAGCAGAAGCCCAATGAGAGAAAAATAAATAAATGTGCTAGTTCGCAAACTGCAGTCACCTCCCCAAGTCACATTCTTCCCAATGATTAAAATCATCTCGCTTATGAGCTAGACATTATACAGAGGCACAAACTTTGGCTTAATTAATCAAAATCCAATAGTGTGGATTTGTCTACACTTATTTTTATTACAAAGATCCCCTTCAGTCAGTGACTTATAAAATAAATGTTTGAATTTTCAAGACTAATTTTTGTTTTTCAGTTCATTGATTGGTCATTGTGCACACTGTGTCATATTCTCTGGCTAGAAGTCCAGGCATATGGGAAGATGAGCACTTTATCGATCACTTTTTTCAGAGCAGTGACTATTTTATATGAATAAAATGAAGTTTAATACATTGCTGGGTAATGCCAGGCTTATGAATAGAAATGTATAAAGCATAGAAGAGGAAATCGATTCCTGGCAACCTAAAAATACACCAAAAAAAGGAAGAAACTGCAAAATTGTACAAGCTTGGCTGTTTCCACTTTTGCTGTTCTTTTTAGCAAACTTGACAGGTAGTTTGCCTGCCAAGGAGCCTTGGAAATGCAGCTGACTCAATCTCAGGAGTGAGGGTGGCGGCTCAGAGTCATTCGCTTGCTGCCCGATGTCCTACCAAGAGTATTTGACAGACAGGCATAATTTACTGTGAGAGGTTAATGTTATCCTCCTTGAAAACTAATAGTTTAATAAACCAGGCATCAAAACCTCCTTCTTATACAAGTCTCAAATTCCTTAGTCTCAGACTCCCAGTTCTCCAGTTAGAGAGAAAATATGGATGGAAATGTAAGGAGCTTATTGGCTGTTCCATAAAATTCTGCAGGTTAGAAAATACAATGTTCTCAAAAAAAAAAAAAAAAAAAGTCTTGCCTGAATTGTATTGCAATCTGAAACATGACTGCTGGTGACTAGTGGTTTCCTCTCTAATGAGGCCTGCAGGGCTGTCCATTAGAAGAAGGAGACATATAATTTCATGGCACTCCACAAACTTTAAATGAAAGAATACCAATCATGATAACAGTAATACTACTACAGCTGTATACACTAGTTCCAAAGCATCAAAAGACTTGTTGAATGGAGTCTTTACTTCCAATCCTGCTATTACTCAGGGCCTTTCCTCCTTTCTTGGCCAATCTTTTTGGAAGACTCGTCTGTATCTGTTATCTTCCCTCTCTCTTCTCTCAGACCATAACACGAACCCTAGGATAAAAGTCCTTATATCTTCCATGATTTCAGTTTTGGAATGATGATGCAGGGATTTGGCTGTTACTTTCTATTTGATTTAAGTCATATCCTCTCTTCATTCTTGCCACATAGAATGGTTCTCTTGTACTCTCTGACCTTTTAACTATCAGCAAATTCCTAGATTCAGCTCTGATTTCTTCATGACTGGCAAAGTATATGGGTCCTATCCAGATAAACGGTCCACATAGATCTATATCTGTATATTTTTACAGTTGTTTTATTCCCCCCTAACTCCTGGTTAACCCATGCTTTATTTTTTTTCAACCAAATAGGCTATATTATCATTTCAAAAACTTAGGAAGCCAGGCTCGGTGGTTCAGCCTGTAATCCCGCGCTTTGGGAGGCTAAGGTGAGTGGATTGCCTGAGTCCGTGGGTTCGAGACCCGCCTGGGCAACTTGGCGAGATCTTGTCTCTACAATAAATCAAAAAAATTAGCCGGGCATGGTAGCGCACGCCTGTAGTTCCAGCTCCTTGGAAGGCTGAGGCAGAAGGATCGCCGGAGCCCAGCAGGTCAAGGCTGCGGTGGCCGGGAGTGGCCACTGCACTCCAGTCTGGGTGACAGAGTGAGACTCCAACTCAAAAAAAAAAAAAAAAGTAGATGACAGGACTAAGTTTCTTCTCTGGGGTTAATAACTTTTTTCCTATACAATTTTTCATAAAAGAGGTAAGGTTTTTAAAAAAAATATTTTATTTGAAAGATGTGGGGTACAGTTCAGGTTTAGGTACACTAATGTTCATAATACAGCTACCCTTATTGATGGGGTCCTCAACCCTGGCAGTTTCCCACTACTGCCAATCCTGCCCCCACACCAGCAGTTTCCCACTACTGCCAAACCCTTTCTTATAGTATTACGATAATTGCTCAAGGTCTGCTTATGAGTGAGAACATGTGGTGGGATTAAAGTTTTTGACAAAAACATATAATTAAGGGAATGAAGCATGCTTTTCGGGAAGAGTTTGCTCTCTGAACACTCATTGTTCCTTACTCTGCAGATGTGTACCAATCCAAGAAGGTAGTCATTTCCTCAGATGGTTGCAGAGACTCTTCTAGAGGACACCGCCTGGCAAAAGGTTTGTTTGTCATTGAGTGTGTATTTGTTTGATGTTGATAGCATGAAGCCACAGTCCCCAAAACTTTGTTGGGTAAGTTCATTACAATGGAATTACTACTGATCCCCTCTTGAAATTGGTCAAAGAAGTTTTGTTAAAGAATTTAGTTTTTGGATAATCTCCCAGTGCCAAAACTCTGGCAGAATGACTGAGCCTGCCAAGATTGAGCCTTCTGACTCAATGTAACATGATATAAGCTCCAAGATTATTTTGCACGAGGCCAGGTATCTCTATGTGGGAGTTGAAGCTTTAGCATACCTTTCCCCTGCCTTCTTAGGAATAAAGTTGTAGATTGAGGGTGGGAGCTGAGCCACGTATGGGGGTGGGGGAAAGCAGGAGGACAAACTCCAGCAACACAGAGGCTGCAAGTGGGGGAGTAATCTCATATTGGCTCACTAGATCAGTTAGCCCTTCAGACAGAAATGACTCAGAACCCCATATAGCACAAGGAAACTTTCCTTTGGAAGATTTTCACAAGCATGCAGTCGGAGGTCTTTTCCATTAGGAGACTTGGGCTTATGCAACTGGTATTGCTGAGAGAACATGGCAGCCTATCTGGCAAGGCTTGATGATGAACACCTGTGCAGGTGAATAAGCCTACTTGGAATAACATTGTTGTTACTTTTACTGTGGTAACAATTACTCATAATTGTTTTTCTTACTCTCGCAAAGGCTTTTGGTGTATGTTGGGGGAAGGGCAGATCGTTATCTTCTGCTTTAGCTGGGGGCAATGGTGCCCTATCCACCTGCTAAGTGGGAAGATATCCCATCTGAATTTTCCTCCCTAGACAGCACATACTCTGAGGAATCACTTTTTTTTACTTTTCATAGTCTGAACATTTATCCAGAAGATGTAATTTGCCAGAAGATTTAAGCCATGATATCCAGCCCCCCACCTTTTAGGGAGGAAATATTTAGCAAGCCATCCTTAGTTCATTGAAACTCTCATATAGATGAGGCAGATATATTCACATAGTCACTTTATATAAAATAAAATGTATATAAAATAGTCAGAGTATAGTGTTCTTCAGGGATTTGCCTCTCCCAAGCCCCTGAATATTGTGTTTTAAAAATTCATCCATGTTAATATAGCTGTGTTTTTTTTTTTTTCACAGCAGTATAAACTTTCATGATATGACTAGATCACAGTTTTTACATTGTCCTTTGCTGTAGCTGGCATTGCTGAGAGGGCATGGCAGCCTATATAACAAGGCTTGGTACTGAATATCTATCTGTGTATATGAGTAAAAATACCTGGAATAACACTGTTGTTAATCTAACTGTGACCATAATCAATGGACATGTAGGTTGTTTTGCCAGATCTACAGATAATGTTGCTACGAAATATCTTGTACTTATCTTTTAATTTGTGTGCAATAATTTCTCTAGTGCATATGTATAGAATTATTTTCTAAAGTGGTAGTACAATGTACATTCTCATAAACAGTGTATGAGAATTTCATTCATCACATACTAACCAACACTTGGATTTGTGTGATTTTTAAATTGTTACAGATTTGCTAAAAATAATTTTAATGTGGATTTTTATGATATCTATAAGTGAGTATATTTTGCATAGTTTATTAGTAATTTGTAATGTCTCTTCTGTGAAATGCCCAAATGGTTTGTTATTTTTATTTATTTATAAGTGCTCTTTATATACTCTAGATACTAATCCTTTGTCAACTATACTTCCTGCAAATATCTACAGTTTATCTACTTCTCTTATTATTTTTGTAACATCTTTTGATGGAAGGAAAATTATTCAGTTTAATGTAGTTGAATTTATTAATACTTTTCTGTATGGTTTTCATTTTGTGTAATTAAAAACAATTAATCCATATCTTGGGTTCATAAAAGTTTTCTTCCTATACTTTCTCCTAATGGTTTTAAAATTTTGCCTTTCATATTTTCTTCCTTCTCTTTCTTTCTTTTTCTCTTTCTCTCTTTTTTGAGTTGGGGTCTTGTTACAGTCTGAGTAATGCTTGGCTATTATCCCTTGACACCAATAAATCGAGAGGCAATGAATTGGTAGAAAGAAGTTTATTTCTGAATTTGAATCCAGGGAGCAGAACCTGACTCCTTGTCTTTCTGAAGTAGGTCTGCTCACCCGTCAGGTTTTTACAGTCTGTTTTTATAAGTGCAGGTTTGTTGGTCCCTATATATTGACTACATAACTGACAGAACATTGTATAGAAAAGTTATAGCTGTATTTTGTCAACAATGACATTTATGGTACACATTTCCTGGCACTGGTTACCAGAGGTATCTCACAGTTCCTCTTATCAGTAACACCAGGGAGAGGAATTAATGAAGTTAGACATAGAGTAAAAGGAGTTAATAAGGCTTAAGACATCTTTCATTACTATATATGGTTATTAGTACACAAAAGTTATACAATTCACAAGACATGATTACGTTGGTACTAAGTTATTCAAACCTAGGACTACTAAGAGAAGGGAGTAAATGGGCATTCATTTCTTTCTGTTAATTGGGCACAGTCTGCAGTGAGGTTAAGGATTCTTTGAAGTTGTTTATTGGGAGTGCATAGGAGATGAGGGGAAACACTTTTTGTTAATTCTCAGGAATGTGGGTATATGCAGGCTCACTCAAACACTTGTGATGCCTTTTTTTAGGGATTGTGGCAATGTAGGCAGACAATAGTGAGTCTCTGTGTCAGTCTCACTCTGTCACCCAGGCTGGAGTGCAGTAGCACAATCACAACTTACGACCTCCTGGGGTCAAGTGATTCTCCTGCCTCAGCCACCTGAGTAGCTAGGACTACAGGCATTCATTCCCATGCCTGGCTAATGTTTTGAATATTTTGAGGTCTCATTATGTTGTCTAAGCTAGTTTTGAGTTCAAGTAATCCTCCTGTCTTGGCCTCCCAAAGTGGTGGGATTATAGGAGTGAGCCACTGTGCCTGGCCACCATGTTTTATTTCTTAATTCATCTGGAATTACTTTTTGTGTGCATATGTTAAGAAGTAGGAGTTTGTTTTTGATTTTTATATCCATTATAAAATTAGAAAAAATTCTTCCTGTTAATGAAGACAAATAGCCAAGAGAAAGATCCATGCATATACACATACTTGATAACTGACCAAACTAGTTTCATTAATCCTTTCATTTATATTTGCTACTTGCTTCATTGCTTCATTGTTTTAGTTAATAGAGTTTCACATCAGTCTTCGTGTTTGGCTGTGTTTTGATGATTCTTTTTTTTCAAAGTTTTAAATCAGAATTTTTGTTAGAGAAAGAAAAGGGGAGTAATACAAAAGAACGTACCTTGGCACCAGCTTCTTGGAAAGACTACATTTTCGATTTTTACAAAAAGGTAGATATAGCTACCTAGTTCTTGATATGTTAATGAGGGTGGAGCATAGGTAACTGCTGCTCTTTTTAATGTTTTTTTATTTTTAAGATGTGGGGTACAATTCAGGGTTAGGTACATAAGGGGTCATAATGTAGGAAGTGTGATTAGAATGACATGATATCTATATGTTAGTATGGGAATAACTAACATCTTTAAAATATTGTCTTTGGACATGTATTTCTCTCCATTTATTGTCTCTTAATGTTTCTTATTAAATTTTTAATTTTTGGATAAAATTCTTACATATCTTTTAGCTCTGTTTGGAGGTATGATGTATTTTTTGCTGCTTTAAATGTGTTAGTTCTTTTTGAGAACTTCATTTTCTAACTGTTGCTTTTGGAGGGAAATATGATTGAATTTTACATATTGCACTTGTATCCATCAATTTTACTAAACTATGAATAATAACCATTTCACTGATTTTTATGGTTTTACAAATATAACTGCCCATAAATCTTCAAATGGACAGTGTTTTCTCTTTCTTCCTAATCCTTATGTCTCTTGTTCTTAGGATTTTTTTTTTTTTAAGCCATAATTTAGCATGATCTCTGCTGTGGATTGTTTTTCTTTTTATCACTTCTGGTTGTTGAATTTTATCAACTTTTCCACATCTATCAATATGTTCTCTCCCCATTATTGGTGTTAATGTGGTATATTATATAATAATATATATTCTAATCTGTTAACCTGACACTGGCTTTTGACCCTGGTAAGTTATCTTGTTGAATATTGTTGGATTTCTATTGGCATGTTTATAAGAAAAATATCCTGTACTTTTTCTCAGAATTTCCTTGCTGTCTTAAATATCAATGTCATACTAGCATGATAAATTAGTTGTGTAGCACTCACTTTCTCACCTCTAAAAAGTTTTTTAAAGCTATAGAATTCACTTGTGAATCCAAATGAACCCAATAGTGTCTTTTTAGAAAGGTTTTATTCTAGTGATTAATATCAATTGTGGTTATAGGACTGTTCAAGCACTCTATTCCCTCTTTTCATTGAGATATATTTTTCATGCCATAAAATTCACCTTTTTTGGGTGTACAATTCAGTGTTGTGCCACCATCCCTACTATCTAATTCCAGAACATTTTTATCAATCCTAGAGAAACCATGTTTCTATTAGCAGTCCTTCTCCACTCTCTTTCTCTCCAGGCCACTACAACAAATAATTTACTTCCTAGCTCTATGGATTTTCCTATTCTGGACAATTCATTTAAATGGAATCATATACAGTATGATATATTGTGCCTGGTTTCTTTCACTTAGTATAATGTTTTCCAGTTTTATCCATGTATGCATTTATCAGTACTTTATGCCTTTCTAAGACTCAGTAATATTTTGTTGTATGGATATACCACAGTTGATTTATCCACTTAGCAATACATAGATACTTGTTTTTCTTCATCTTTTGACTACTAAGAATAATGTATTTTAATGTACAAGCTTTTCAGAAATACATGTTCAAGTCTCTTGAGTAAATACCTAGGAATGAGATTGCTCGCTCATGTGGTACCTCTGTGTTTAACTTTTTGGGAAATTGTCAACCTGCTTTCCAAAATGGCTGCACTATCTTACATTTTCATTGTTAATGTTTGATGGTTCCAATTTATTCACATCCTTGTCAACGTGCATTATTTTCTGCCTTTTTGGTTTTAAACATCCTAGTGATTTTGAAGTAGTATCTATTCCTCTTTAAACCATCTTTTATAATTTATATTTTCCAAGAGTTTGTCCATTTCAACCAAATTTTCAAATTTTTAGGCATAAAATTATTAACAATGTCCTTTTCTTCAACAAATATATTAATATTCTTTTAAAAATTTGTATCTACCTCTTAAATTTTTGATCAATATTGCTTGATATTTGTCAGTTTGTTATTATTGTCAAAGATAAAACTTTTTGTTTGTTAGTCTTCTCTGTTTACTTATTTCTTTTTTTATAATTATGATCTCATTTTTCCACTTTCCTTGAATTTATTCTGTTCTTTTTAACTTCCTAATTTGATATATAACATTAATTTTGAGCCTTACTTCTTTTTTAAATATATTCTTTCCAAACTTAATATCTCATTCTAAGCACTATTTTAGCTATATCTCACAACCAATAATAGACAATATTTTATTATTGCGTTCAAATTATTTTTCAGTTTACATTATGGCTTATAGTTTGATCATGGTTTTTGTTTGTGCTGAAAATTGTATCTTTTGAGTGACCAAAACTTATTAAGTTATATATTTTTTTATTGATTTATAACTTCAAAGTGTTGTAGTCAAATAAATGTTATCTGTGTGAGTCCAACTCACTGAAATGCATTGAGACTTGCTTTATGGTCTAAAATTTGATCTGCTATCATTAAAGATCCATGCACTACTTTAGAAGAATATGTATTCTTGAGTTAAGTGCAATGTTCCCCATATGCCCATTATTGGATTAAGGTCACAAATTTGTTTTGAAAATATTCTATATACTTTCTCATTTTTGTCTACCTAATCTATTATTTACCGAGAGCAGTGTTAAATCTGCTATGATACTGAATTTTCAAATTTCTTTTTATATTTCTGAAAATTTTTGCTTTTTATATTTTGTTGGCATATTATTAGACGCCTTTAAGTTGAGAAGTGTTGTATTTTCCTGGTGATTTGTTTATTTTTAATTGTAATTATCTTCTATCACTGGCAATGTATTTTATTTTTTAAAAACTTATTTTATTTTAAAGCTTTCATTTTTTCTTTTAAAAAATTTTTTTATTTCAAAGATGTGAGGTACAATTCAGGGTTAGGTGTACAAATGTTCATTAAACAGGTACCCTTGTTGATGAAGTGTGCTGTCCCCAGCAGATTCCCGATTTCCTTATATGTTTAGAGAATTTTTATTGGGAGGAAGCTCATGCTTCTTGAGACTTTTACATGCACATTATTTGAGTCATAGATTTAATGGGCATTTGTTCACAAAGCATTTGTTTGCTTCTGACAGGTGCTATGGGGTAAAAACCAACAATGATACATTCAACTAAAAGTTTAGCTTGAGGATTTTGAGGTCACACAAGTAATGCAAACTTAAGACACAAGTCCATGTCACAGTGAGCAGGTGGTTGGGAATTCTCACAGGAGACTTTTAAATTTTATTTAACTTGCTGCTCAGTCTAGGCTGAATCATGAAATTTCCCTACACAAGAATATTTCCTCCACTTCCCACCCCCTCACTGAACTAGTTTTCCCACACTTTGAAGTTCTGGCTTCTTTTTTAGGCATTTCTGATTGGCCCTCTTCACTACTTGGGATCATTAGCAGATGCTCTTAGAATAAAAGCTAGTGTCATACTTGCTGCTATGGGTAAGCTTTTCTCTTGTTTATAGCCTTTCTTGTCCTTACAGTTCTGCCAACTTAGCTATATCTCGATATTTTAAAATGTATTTTATACAATATTTTATGAGTTTTCATACCAGAGCGCTTTATTTATTTATCTGATGAGCCATATTGTTAGGCATAGATGACCACTGATTTCTCCTCTAAATTGATTTGAGCAGGCTCATTTCTTGGTATCTTCAAAGTCTCTCTTTTTTAGTCCTCTCTTTGTGTTTTGCTTCCTACTTTCATATTTTATTCACCTTGAGACCAGGAGGAAGCCTGTTGTGAGTCAGGGCTCACTAAGCATGCAAAACTATTTCAGTGCATTGCTCTAGATGTTCTCCTTTGAATTGAATTCAGACGAAGTTAGCTTTTTTTATTTGGTAATGTGTCCCTAGAGACCCATTCATTGAGCCATTCCGGATTCTTCCTCTCTTCCTCTTGCAGTTGCTGTATTACATCATTTTCTAGGATTGTACTCAGAATCCAGTCATCTAATTTCTTTAAAGGAGGTACCAAGATTCTTCACATTGCTACTTCTTTTTGCAGTTCACTTAACATTTCCTTTAAAATATTTCTTATTCCTATTGTCCACACATCTAAATCACCGCTGTCAGAGCTGTCCATAAACCACATGCAAAACAATTCTCTCTCAATTATGAAGTTTAACAAGTGTATGCCTATTATTTGCTTACTTTCCTTAGGAATTTTCTGTATGCCAGATTTTGCTTAAAACACTATGTAGTATTATCTCACTTAACCCCCCCCCCAGTGATCTACAAAGCGGGTAGTATTTTAAAAATCCCCATTTTATAGATAAGGAAGTTGAAGCAAAGAGAGATTAACTATGTTTTATTGATATTGAATGGAGGGGATGAATTTGACCTAGAATGTCTGATTTCAGAGTCCATATTTTTGTCAGTATGCAACACTGACTCCCAGGAAATAAAATCGGGTATGTAAAGAAACCAGCATTGTGCATGTTACATAGTGAGCACTAAACAAGCGCTTGTTCCTTCTCCTCATATCATTCACATTTTCATATCCACATAATTTGGGGGGACTGGTGGGATATTTTACCACAAGACTTTAAAATTGGTCATGTAGGTATCTAAGAAAACAATTACAATAGAAGTTTTATATTCATATTACAAGCCCTTAAGAGTAGATCAGAATGCCTAGACTGTCAGCTATATTGCCATTTAATCCTGATTCAAAAATCACTTGTAAACTTCTAAATCTTATGTGGGCTAGAAACTTCCCCCCTTTAATATAGCACATTTAATAAGCTGTCTGATAAAAATAAAATAAGCTGTTGACTCCGTTTTGACATTGGAACATCAAAACCTTTAAGAACAACTTACTTTCTTAACAAAAAACATTTTACAATTATTTTTTTCTGTGAAGAATATATATTCGATTTCTGTCTTGAATTCTGAGTAGGAATAGCAAATCCCATAACTTTCATAAGGTAGATTTCTTTGTTTAGAAAACGAGATAGGGCACAACTAACAATGGAAGTAATAAAGTATGCTGCACACAGATGTGTGTATCTGGGAGACGTCTTGGGGGTTACAAACCCTGGGCTCAGAATACTAGTCGCCAGACCCTCTGTGGTATTTGGATCAATCAACCCTAGAAGCTGGAAATGTTCATAAAGATAATCAAGTCCAACACCTTTACTTTGCAGAAGAGTTAAGTGGAGGCTGCAAGAAGATAAGTGATTTGCAGGATGGTCACCCCTGAGCCAGTGCCTGGTGCCTTTCACAGAGACCTGAGACTGAGACATTTCTGACATGTACTTGGCAATAAATTGTCAATGTATGAGGTTGGAGGTTAAAAGACCATAAGAAGAAAAGTCCTTTGAGTTATAAGAAAAAAATGTGACCCAGAAAGCCAAAATGTCTTTCCAAAGTAATGGAAAAAGACTTCTGAACCTGAACACATCTCAGGAATTTTCCAGGATAAACGTCAACTTCTGTGCAACATTGTCCTAATTTGGTTGTGGTAAATATAGGCTTCTGATCAGCAACTTATCAGATATATTTATTTTTAAATCCCTCTTTCCTTAAAAGTACATCTGCAGACTATTCTCAGTAGAACTGTAACAAAAATGATTCACTTCTTAATTGACTGTGACATTGAAGTACTCTCAAGGGTTAATTTTGGTTGGCTAAATCTTGTCACCGAAAATAGAATCACTGTACAGTAAAGCACCAGGCATTCTGTGTATAGCAAGAATCAGTTAATTTACTTAATAAAAAAGTTTCTCATTGAATCTATTATATAGTTTATTTTTAAACCCAATCCATAGGATGGCTTGCACCTTAAAGATTAACATTACGAGAGAATAGGTTTGCATATGCAGGGGAAATGGTGCACTTGATAAATATGTAGCATTGGAGAAATATATGTTGAATTGAAAAGTAATTGCAACAAGGCAGTTTGTTTGGAGCAGCAATGTGCAGAAAATTTGCAGAGCATGAGTCTTTCTGTCCTCTAACAGAACACTAGCAGTCCTTTGAGGACCGGCTGGAAGGTTTCAGGGGCAGCTAGCTTATCTCTAAGGATATATTTTGAATAGATTGAAAAGTTAAGTTGCTTGTTAGGTTTAGCTGTTGGCTAAACTATGAAAGGGGCCAAATTTGCCTTGAAGTTCCTTCCTTCTGCTGCAGTCATATGCTGGAGACTTTATAAGGCTTTGTGCCTCACGCTTCAGGTACTCACGGTCTGAGAAATGGCATAAGTTTCAAAGTTGTCTCCTTTTCTCCCCTCAAAAATGTTTTCCTCCACTGTAATCGATTCTAAAGAAGAAGACCTCTCCTCTGGTCTATAGCACGATGGATAATAATACGTAACAATTCAAACTAATATCAGTTAATGTGTCATCAAACTAACATATTAGCCCTATAATTGGACTGAATGTTTTAACTCAGGCAGCTTTTGAAAGCCTTGACTGAGTAGCTGACACACATCCTTGGATTGGCACACACTCTGGTAGATGGAGGGGACCATGTTTTGACCAACAAAGATTTCTGGCTCTATTGTTGGTGTATGAGTGGTTCTATTTTCAAAAGCATGAACATTCTTTAGACTTTTAGAAGTGACTGAGAGCATGTTTGTAGTGAACTCCGCATGCAAGCACTGATGATGTTTGTAGAGTAAGAAGTTGCATGATGGGCTGCAGGGTGAGCCCTACATTGCACAGCAGGGAAGGGAGAGCTGGCCATGTGTGCTCTGTACAGTCTTTGAAGACAGGCAAGGACAGCTTCAGGGCAATCAGCAGGCACAGTGTAACCATGCAAGAAAGTTTTGAATTAAATTGTTCGTCCACTGAACAAATAAAAAAGCAGCATAGGAGAAACACAGTGGTGTTACTCTTTACCACACTGAGTAGGTGGAAATCCCATTACCATGAACAGATTTACAGACAGAAGTCCAACATATCCACGGGAGATTCTGTTTGCGAATATTGTATGATGAATAATAATGATAAAACTAAAATCTCAGGACTGTGTATTCTGTGCATGTTAATGAGGTGTAGTTTTTGTCTCCACATCACCAATCCCATGATGGAATCTCATTTTCAATCTGGCTCGTATACTATGATTGGATTTTAGCCAATTAACTAATATCTAAACAGTCTTGATTACTATATGTGCGTGTGTGTGTGTGTGTATCAAGCAAGAACAACCAAAATAAAGGTTTTCAAACTCACATTAATTATTCTCATGTAATATTTTCAATGCTGTATTTAATTCTTTTCATTGGTAAGGCTATTCAAGTCTACAAAAAAAAAAGGGTTAAACTATAAAGTGTCCCTTCAGAGCTGATTCAATTAGGTTACAAGTTTTAAAGAATAGAGAGGAAAAAAATACTCTGTAGATTTACATTGTGGGTCCCTGTTAAATTTATCTAATGTATATATAAGTTGATCATATTCCACATTTTACATATATAATTTTTTAGTAAGTAAACTTTTTAAAACAGAAGGTTAAGCTCATGATTTTGAATTTGATTTTTCTCTGGTGATAGCTAATTATCTAAAAAACTGGATTCTTGTTCTCTGTCACTTCTTCCCATTCTCATTTAACAAACATTGATTGTATCTGTTCTACATTAGACAATTATCTCCCTTTTCTCCTCTTTAATCTTTATGATTACACTTGCCTTTCTAAAAGTTTCATTTGTTCAAGCAGTGTTTTTCCCTTTGGAGAGATGAAAATGTATTTTTCTCTGGGGTGACATACAGACTTCTGGAACGTCAAACTTCTCTTCATTTACCAGTGACCATCGGCAGACCCATGAAAAGGGAGAACTTTAATTAAATCAGTAGTATTAAAAATGAGAGCATAAAAAAGTAAATGAAGCCCAAGCTAATGATCTCCTATTGTTGTCTATTTCTATATTTATCATTGTTCAGTCACAAATATAATAAAAGGAAACTGGATTTGATGTATAATGCCATCATTTAGTGACTTCTGTATAGATTCACTATTACTTTGTGACACCAATTTAAAAAAATTTTCCCTTTTGGTGTGCTATAATTCCAAGGCAAAACTCATCTGTTAACTAGTATTTAAGAAATTATAAATCAACCACATTTAGATATTTAGCTCTTTTTCTTCGTGATCATTTTTGTCTTAATATGTTGAATGAAAAGAAATATTGATTGGGCTGGGAAGAAAAATGCTACTACTGTGAAAAATTGCCGTATATATTTTAAAAATACATTTGAATTTTATATTTAAATCTTATAATACTTAAAGTAAGACAAAAAAATGATGCTTCTTTACAAGCCAGTTTGTCTTCTTGAAGGTTGGACATAGAGGACAGGCTATCTTACTCTGTCTGCCACCATGCTCCGAGAGGCCTTTGCTGGCCACCAGAAGTCCCACATCGAGACATGCATTCTGTAATCTTCCTTTTCTTTGCCCTTCTCTGGTGTCAAGAGGATGATAACATCAAGGAGAGAAAGAGCCTAGATTTTGAAAGGCAGGCATGAACTTTTCTGGGGAAGGGTTAATGAAAATACGGTTAAGCGAGGCAGTCAGGCAAGAAGTCTTTTTGGAAGAAATGAGAACAATACGGATATAACTAACATAATTCTTCTAAAGAGCTAAAAACAAAATCCTGAGCCCCGAACCCATTGAACAGACACCATCTTGACCAAGAGGCTCCCACAGAACCTTAAAAACTGAGTTCCCAGCTCTGAAGGTATAGTAGTTCAGACTTGCCTCGTTATACCCCTTCCTTTCGTGCTTTAGACCCAACTGATGAGCATTAATGTTAAAATAGAGGCCAAAAGACTGACAGAGTAAACTCTCTGGGGTAATAAGATACCAAATTATAAACAGAACTTAAGGCTACACCAGACAGAGGGTTAAGTCACAAACCCCTACACTTAAAGAATAAACTATGTTCTAACTGCCACAAAGTTTTTCTTTTTTTCTAGCAGCTAAATATGCACTGGCCTGGAAATAAGCAATGATGAGGCAATCGCAGCTCACACACCGCCAGATGCTGACTGACCCCCCTGTTCTACAAGCCGTAACTAAGGCTTTGGTTGGACAAGAGACTGATTTCTGTGCTTTTTCCAGAGAAGAGACCTCCCCCTCACACTCTCAACTCCCTCGTGGACTAGTTCTGGCTAGCTTTACAGAGGCTGTTTATTTGAGTGTCCTTGTGTCCTTTGTTTCACTTTTTGACTCATAGGGTCTAATTGTGATACATTTCAATGGTAAGTCTTCACCACAAGGTAAACACAGAACACATGTAACCCATGTTTACTTATCACACATGTGCACAACCTCTTTTCATAAAAATTCATAGCACCTCCTACATCCTGTTGAATATGAAAACTTGGCTAACCTGGTCAGCTGTCTTAACCCTCCATCCCTTGAAATGCCTGCCTTTCAAGGTTTGGCCAGAGACTACAATTCTCAGCCTGTCAGAATGGCCACCTTGGAGGTTCTTTCCAAATATAGATCTTGTGATTTTTTTCAGTTGACAGTCTGATAAATGGAATTTTCTGAGAACTTAGTATTTCCCACCCCCAAATGTTTTCATATTCACAGAACACTATGTAACCTCCACATATACTCAACTATTAACCACTTAGCCTATGGTAAAGTTCATTGGCAATACCAATGAAAACCTCCCCCACCTCCACTATCTGCCTTTTTCTAATCAGAGACAGACCCAAACTGGTGATTCCGGTATAACGCAAGGAATAGGTGGTTTGTAACAGTATAGGGGCAAAAACCAAAAAAGACATGCTCTTATACAGCGCTTACTTTGTGCCAAGTACAGTTTAAAAAGTTTACAAATATCTAATCTTCATAAAGCCCTAGGAGGTAGATGCTATAATTGTCCTAATTTTACAAACGAGGAAACAGATGCGGAGAGGTTAAAATAGTTTCCCAAAGTCATACAGCTAATAAATGGTGGAGTTAGGATTCCAACCCCTCTATGGTCTGGCTTCTATAATTATATAGAAGTTATACTATGTGACAAATAACGCTTCTCCTGCCCTGGCTACCTATCATACACACAAGGCAATGTTCAGATTGCCACGAGTCTCTTCTTGAATAAAATATAGCCCTTACAATCATACAGAGATGTCATTTTAAATTAAAGAAAGACTAAATGCTACAATTCACAATATTATACGAACATGATTAGATTACTTGCCAATGGATTTATTCTTTCCGTCCAAGAAGAAAGAATAGGTCAGTTGAGTAGTCCCAAGAAATGAATATTATCCTTATCTGGTAATAGTAAGTATTTTTTAGTAAGTTGTTAGCTTCTTCAAGACGATAGTTGAGGAAAAAATACAGGAGGCAGTATATGATGACAAAAGTATTAATACATAGAGTGTTTATGCCAGGAACTGAAATTTATGATTTCAGATTATTGCATGTAATAATAGTATTCAAATACATTGAGAAGTGGGTAAGTTGCACACACAATCTATCAGATGTTTTTGATAAAAGTTAGCAAAGACTTCACTTTGATAGCACAGACACAGGTATACGCACTTCATGATCAAAATAATCGGAACAATATGAGTTCTCAAGCTAAGAAAGAATCTGCATTCCTGAAATCTCAGCAGACCAAGGTCATTGATTTCCAGCTGTAATTTCTGGTATTATTAAATACTGGCATTTGAACTTTGATTCTGAATTCCTTTTAACTTAAAGTAAATTCATTCAATGTATACATGGAGTTACATAGCCTAATGATATGTTGGGGATTTAAGAAATTATGTCCATTAAAATCATTAAATAGATTCTCTCTATATATAAAGCAAACAGAGGCACTTGAATTTTTTTTTCTTTTTCTTCTAACATTTTGTTTTATGTCAAGGAAAAGACTAAACTTCAAAGTGAGCACATTCTAATGACTTCTCTTCTTAATCAAGGTCTAGCCACTTCCATTATGTTTGACTTATTACTTAATCAAACTACTTTACAAATTTTTAAAAATTAAACTTTTCATTTTGAGATAATTGCAGGTTCACCTGTAGTTGTAAGAAGTAATGCAGACAGATCTCATACACCCTCTACTCAGTCCCCTTCACCCCCACCGTGGTAACTGATAGGGGCTGAATTGAACTGAATTGTGTTCCCTGTCCCAAATTTCATATGTTGAGATTATAGTATATCAGAATGTGACTGTATTTGAAGACTGTGGCTTTCAAGAGATGATTAAGTTAAAATTAGGTCCTTCAGGTGAGCTCTAATCCCACATCACTGGTATAGTAGGTCGATCATGTGAAGACACCAAAAGACAGACATCTACAAGCCCAGGAGAGAGGTCTCAGGAGAAACCAGCCTTGCCTCCCCCTTGATTTCAGACTTCTAGCCTCTAGAATGGTAAGAAATAAGTTACTGTTGCTTAACTCACCCAGTCTGTAATACTTTACTAAGGCAGTCCTAAAACTAATACAGTAACATCTCACAAAACCATAGTATAATCTCACAGCCAGAATATGGACATTGACATCATTAAGATGCAGAACATTCTGTAACCACAAGGATCCCTCATGTTGCTGTTTTACAGGTAAATCCTCTCCTTTCATCTCTACCTCATTTTTTATCTCTGGCAACCCAGAGACTGTTATCTGTATAATGTTATCATTTCAAGAATGCTATATAAACAGAATAATCTGTTTGTTTATCCATTTGCCTATTGAAGGAAATGTGGGTTATTTCCATTTTGGGGAATTATAGATGATAAAGCTGCTATGAGTGTTAATGTATAGATTTCTGTGTGTAAAAATAGTTTTTAGTCTCTAGCATAAATGTTGAGGAGTACAAGGGCTGGGTCATATGGTTTTGAATGTTTAGACTTTTAAGAAGTTGCTAAACTGTTTTACTGAGTGGCTGCATTATTTTAAATTCCCATAAAAAATATATGGAGGATTCAGTTTGTTTGCATCTTCACCAGCATTTGGTATTGTTACTGTTTTTAATTTTAGTCATTCTAGGTAAAATAATATTTCATTATAGTTTTAATTTGCACCTCCCTAATGGCTAATGATATTGAACATAATTTCATATGCTTATTTCAATCTATATATCCTTTGGTGAAATATCTCTTCATATCTTTTGCCCATGTCCCAGTTGGATTTTTTTTTTTTTACTGTTGAGTTTTGACAATTCTTTATATTTTCTAGATACTATTCATTTTTCAGATGTGTGACTTGTAAATATTGTCTCCTAGTCTGTGGTTTGTCTTTTTGTTCTCTTGACAGTAAAGGTTTTAAATTTTGATGAAGTCCCATTTATCCATTTTCTCTTTCTCTGGATCTTGCTTTTGGTGTTGTCTAAAAAGTCGGCCTGACTCTAGGGCCTCAGGTTTACATCTATGTTACCTTCTAAAGGTTTTGTAGTTTTATGCTGTACATTGAAGTCTGTAATTGATTTTGAGTTAATGTTTTGTATAAAAAGTGAGAATTAGGTTGAAGTTTTCTGTGTATTTTGTTGTTTTGGTTTTCATCTATAGATGTTCAGTTGGTCCAGCACCATTTGTTGGAAAAACTGTCCTTATTTTATCAAATTTCTTTCACATCTTTGCAAAATATCAGTTTGGTGGGGGGACCCCCAGCAACGAAGTATTTTTTGGAGAGCAGGCTGCGTATAGTATAGGCTTCCCCTGCTAATCGTTCTAGGAACCCATTGGTATTAGTGTACCAGCTAGCATCGTTATGAGAGGTTGTGTTTGACTTCAGTGGTATTTTTTTGGAGATCCTTTCAACCCGTTTACCCATTTCAGGATGGGTGATTTACGAGTGCACCTGTCCACATCAGGCTGAGTGTTGAGCAGTTTTTGGCCAAAAAATGGCATGACCCCCCATGCCCTAGCCTCCTGCTCACCTGATCTTGCTTTGAGTGACTTTTTGTTTATTTGCTTCCCTGAATGGAAAAGAAAGTCCTCAATGGGAAACGTTTTGCTGATGTGGAAGAGGTGAAACAGAAGTGGCTGAAGCACTAAAATTGCTAAAAAGTTGATGAGTTGAGAAACAGTTTTGAGCAGTGGAAAAAAGACTTAGTAGGTGTATTGCATCAAACAAAGAGTACTTTGAAGGTGACTGAAGTTTAAACCTGTATGAATAAACACACTTTTTTTTTTTTTTGAGAGAGTAGGATTTATTGAGAGGACAGAAAAGCTCCCAGAGTAGGAGGGGACCCGAGAAGATTGCCCAATACACAGTTTTTAAAATAAATAGTTTCTGGTTTGGGGTGTCGCCCTCATATGTGTGTCTGTTCTGTGTTAGTTCCATTGATCTATTTCTCCAACAATATCACTCAGTCTTAACTATTGCAGCTATACAATAAGTCTTGAATTTGAGTAGACTAATTCCTTCCACTTTGTTCTTCTCTTCCAGAATTATGTGAGCTATTCTATTTTCCTTGATTTTCCATATAACTGTTAGAATAATTTTGTCTGTATCTAGAAACACTATATCCATTTGGGAATAATTAACATCTTACTATGTTGAGTCTTAAAATTAATGAGCACAGTATGTCTCTCCATTTATTTAGACCCTCTTCGATTTGTTTGGTCAGTGCTTTGTAATTTTGTCATAAAAGTCCTGCACATGTTTTGTTAAATTTACACTGAAGGAGGGGAGATGCCTTGTTAACACTGGTTGTGGTTGAAATTCCAGGTCCTTTGTAAGGTCTCTACTGATACAAGAAGCTGAGAAGAGAGAACTCACTGCTTGGTGGGGATGAAAGTTAAGTTCCTTCTCTAACGCCGACTGATGGAGTTTGGGACAACTGGTTACAGCCTGACTAGGACAGAAGTCTAGGCTCCCACTTAGGCTTGCTGGTGTGAGTGGGGGTGGGACCACAGTATTTTCTGTGGTGTTTGTCTGGAGGAGTAGAGTGATTGTTGTCTAAAAGTTTTCTGCCTTGCTAGGATGTCTATTTCCTGGTCTTTTTGGCTAGAGAGAGTACATTATTTACGGGGCTTTCAGTTTTTTTTAACTTTTTTTGTCTGTGCCTATTAGCATTTCCAGATTGCCAGATTTCAGTTACAAATGTGAGATATAAGAGGCAAAACAAAATAAAACAAAATAAAAAACATAGAGAACTCATTCCTCTGTTGCTTATTGGTTATTAAAGGTCTATCTGGTCTGGTTTACCTTTTAGAGAGTCTTTGTATGTTTGTTTTACACATAATGTCCAGGGTTTTTAGTTTTACTTAGTGGGAAAAATAGACATATGTATATATATTTCATCTTCCCAGAAGTGGAAGTCCTACAAATATTTTTAAGGCACTGTATAAACCAGAGCTGATGCTCATAGACTGGAAACTGTTATATAATGTTCTATTTATCGCAATAAAATTTAGTTCACACAAATGAAAATCTATTCTTGGAGATCACCTGTAGTAGCCCCATCATGAGAACCTGAGTATCAGTCTCTCAATTTGTTCATGTGTAGATTAGGGTAATTACTATAAGCTACAAGAGAGTGGGTTCATGCTTCTTTTTCACCATTACAAAATGAGAACATACACTAAGGGATTAGTAAATATTTGTTCAATGAATAAGCAAATAACTTGTCTGAGATAATATAACCGTTATGTAGCTAGAGACTTTTGGAAAAAAGACACTTGTTTAAGAATATTTGTTCCTCACATAATAGAGTCCATTATTTCGTTCGGAAGAACTAGTCTTTCTAAAATTAAATATGGACAATTGCACAGAGCTTATTATTCAGAGTGTGTATTACAAATAGTTCTGTCATTTTAATTTTATAAAGAAATGGTGATTTTTTTCTCCTTGTGTTACAGGTACCTGTAACCAAAATTTAATAAAGAATTGGTTCTAATTAAAACTGTAAAAAAATGTCAGCTTTGATGGACTTGCCCAATTCTAAATATAGATACTTTAGAGTTAACACATCTTTTAAAAAAATCTTTCTGATAATAATCATCAAATATACCTTTACTTTGAGCACACATCTTCCAGTTATTGGATGTTCATTCCATGTGCAGTGGAGTGTCATTTATAAGTGTTTTAAGGTAACCGCTAACATCAACTTCAATAATGCTGTTATCCAAATTGTGTTTACATAATGCAAAATATAGTATTACAGTAATAATCTAAAAGATTGCTATTAACAATTATCATGTTTTATATGTAACACTGACCTGATTTGCTTTTTACTACCTGGAAATTCTGGTAAGTAATTTGCTGTGAATAGCAACCGTAGCCAGTGGTAGGAAATCATTACTCCGTAAATGTTATTACATCATCTATGAACTTACAGAAAGTCAGTCAATATTTAAAAATAAATTTATCTCTATGATAGAGGAACACCATTCCTTTTTCTATAAAATACAAAGATATCTAGACACATAAAAAATGTATTCAACTGTGTTGGGAGCCAGCCATGGAGGCCTGCCTGTTGACAAGACCCTGGCTTGCAAGGCGAACCTGGGCAGCTGAGACCCTCGTTTCTTCTATTTTTGTTGTTAACACAGCCGGAAAATTCTGTACAGTCTGAAGATGAAAGATAAAATTCCACCCACGTCACCCCTCGCCCCATACAAAGAAACAAGAGGGGAATATGAGAGAATTACTTTCACTTTACCTGAACTTCCCCCTAAATTTCCATGTCCCTGACCTCCTAGTGTTTAACCACGCCATCATAGGATTAAGAATTATGGCTGGAAAAGTTACCGTAGGTCAGGAGGTGCTCACTTTAATGTATGTAAGGGAATTCATTGACCTTGCCAGGGAACTATAGATGAACAGTTTAATTATCATGTGTGGGTAGACAATCGCTTGGTAGATTTTGTTCCTTCTGATTGGCGATTATTAACATTTGTGAGGAGAATGCTGATGAACTAATAAGGAGAATGCTTATTTGAGCTTTAAATGTACACCTGAATGGCCATTTTTAATGTTATGTTACTTCCTGCTGTTTGAAATAAGTGCATACAGGATTAAAAATATAAGATTGGATTACTATAGCAGTTTAGTACTTGATGACTTTTTGAAACTTGGTAGAGTAGATTTAGGCAGTAAGTGTGTTCTTTTAAGCTTAAAAGGATAACAGTTAGATTAAGTACTTTAAAGATCACAAGACAGTGACATCTGTGCATGAAGGAATTCATGTTAGATTGGTTTATTGGGAAACGTCACATATGAGTTGTTTGCTCTGCCCTTTGTTTTAGATAATGGCTTTTCAGGAAACATTCTGCCTTTTGTAAAAGTTACTGATTATGTTTAATCCTAAGAATTTTTCTAGATCACTCCCTTGTAAAGATGGTATAAAAGCTCACTCGTAACTGACAATAAATGGCATCTGTCCTGCTAACACCAGAGTCAGGTGTCTGAAGTCTTCTTGCAATGCCTGCTCCCTCTGTTTCTCCTTCGGGATACACTGAACCCCACTGGAGCTGGACTTGCGCACAACTGCTCAACTATTTCATGATTTGGATTGGTTTTATGATGAGTGGTGGCAAAAATGTCTGATTTCAAACTGGTGGTCGAATTGTTTCTAGCTCAAATTATTGTAAATATCAGAGCCTATTTTTAATGTCTGATTCATGTGTAAGTTTTCTGATATCATCATTTTCTTGTTTAGTTATTCTTTCATTTAGTAGTTTTGAACTATTTTGTGCTGGGTTATGGGGATCAAAGAAGAATAATATGCAGTTTTTATTCTTAAGCATGTATAAGTTTAGTAAGGAAGAGGCAAAAATATATAAAAATGTAAAATGATCATTAAAATATGATTTATTAGGTTCCAAAATGAATGTATGGACAGAACATATTAGGAGATAATATACATTAAGCCACAAATCCAGCCTGATTGTGTGTGTGTGTGTGTGTGTGTGTGTGTGTGTGTATGAGAGAGAGAGAGAAAGACAGAGAGAGAGGGAGAGAGAGGATGTCATGAGTTTTAGGGAAGACTTCCTGGACAAGACACCTGAGCAGAGGTTTAAATACTGTATCAATTAATCAGTCAAATACAGAGGGGAGAAAAGGAATTGAGCTACCATTACTGAAGCAAAATAAACTCCACAATTGTCCACATCTAACTTTGAAAAGTCAAGTTATTTTTGACTAAATAAGAGACTTCCATTTCTGTGTTTGTGAACAAATGTCTTCCTTACAAAAGTCTCTACCTAGTTAGTGTTTATATCACCCCAGAGATAGCACTAGTCATTCCATTATTATTTACCTAGGGAACTCAAAGCAGTTTTCTGTTGCTGAGAAACTAAGAGGGAGGTGAAATGGAATGGGAACCCAGTCTGAAGATGGGGTGGAGGTAAGGAGTGCTGACACTGAGGGCCTCAATGCCAGACTGAGGGGAAAGGAAGGCCATTGATAGGTTTAAGTAGTTGGGGTTACCCAATTATGTTTAGCTTTTAGCTTGATCACTCTGATATCTCCATGTAGGGTGGCCTTGAAGAATCCCTGGACAGAGAGAATGGTTATTGACACAGGACTGGCTGAGAGCCATGAGGTCCACACCAGGGAGTGACAGGGCAAATGGAGAGGAGATGATGAGCTTGAGGAATATTCAAGAGACAAAGTAATGAGGACTCAGAGTTTGAATGTGGTGACTGAGAAGGTAAAATCATAGGACCACCCAGGTTTCTGGTGTGGGTGACCGAGGGGCTAATTCCAGCAGATAGAGATAATAAGGGAGGAGATTGTGGAAGAATAATGCACTTTCAGTGTTGGACATGCTCACTTCAAGATGTCTTCAAAACTTACAGGTTGCGATGTTAAAAGAATTAGCCTATGATAGCCTGAAGCTCAGAGGGGTCAGGCTTGGAGAAGTCTATCTAATAATCACTAGCCTGAGAGTAATAGTCATCATGAAGAGCGAGAGATAGGAGAGAGTGAGCAGAACAAAACAAATAATTGGGCTAGCACAGATTCAGAGAAGAACTAAATTACGCAAGCGTGAGGATTCAACTTCTAGGTGAGCACATAAATCCTAGAATTGTCATGGATGCTACTTTTTGTGGCTCTTTGAAATCATGAATGACCTAACTCTAGGTTGAAATCTTAGTTATTCCAGATCTGAGTTTACCATGGACCTCCAAGGGCCAGGTGAGAACATGACTTGGTGAGGCTGCCAGGTTGTTAGACATCACAGGGCCATTTTATTGACAGTCTTCATGTTGAGTTAAAGACAATAGAGTTTAATGAGGATTTAGTCATACTGAAGAGTGTGGTGCCATTCTAAGAAGGCAACCACAGCTCACCTCAGCTGCTACCACTACAGAATACAGGCAGAGGTGGCCAGATCTTCCAGTTTTTTAAAAATGAGGAATAAGAAATCCAGATTTTTATGTAAAGTATTGCACTTTTTCAATCTTGGCAGCTAATTAAAATTTAAAACTCTGTGCAAGGGGCCAAAAAGAAAATAAAAATGTCTGTGGTTTGCCACTTTGTACTCTCTGCAACAGGCAGCTTGGGTGGACTGGCTGAGAGTGACATCAAAGGTCTACAAGTAATAGTGTCCCATCTACAGGGACTTACTGCATCCATTAGTGAACATTTATTTTATTCCTAATATGCAGTAAGTTCAAGGGATTTAGTGGTGAATACAAGAGTCAACTAGAATTTGGTTTCTAGTGTCTAATATATTCATATTTAGCTCTGCCACTTATTATACAACATGTGTTTACCTCTGCAACTATTAGAATCAGACCCTGGAAATGTTCTTAAATTCTCTGTGCTTCTGCTTTCTTGGCTGTGAAATATGCATAATGATCATACCAAATGATAGAGTTATTTTGAGAATAAAGTGAGATGATGTCTATAAAGTGTTAAGCCCATGTTCTGGCTCATATTAGCTATGAAGAATGTTGGCTACAATAATTACAATGGTGGCTTACTTGGCATTCTGCCTATGTGTCTAAAACAAGTACTTTTATAATACTTAGAGAATGCAAACGTGACTTTTGGTCATGGAAGTGTGAGTAGCCACTTGAGAGGCAAGTCTTCAGTTTTGAAAACTGTACCTTGAAAAAATTGATTCCTGGGGTACAGGGCAATGCTCTGAGGTGATCCAAAGCAGGTGCAAAATCAAATTAATTGCCAATCAGTTGCATATGCTTCTATAAATAAAGTCCCTCAAGTTGTGCCTATGGGAGGGCACAGATGTGTGCTTGGGTACTGTAGAGATTGTGAGGGTGCTCTTGACAATGGAGTTACTCAGGGAAAGTTTTGCTCCCATCAATGCAAACACCACCTCTTGTCTTTCAAGTGAACTGACTAATAAAAAAAATCTACTTCTGACCCTCTGGCAATGCTGTCCAGTTGATTTCACAAGATAGAACCTGTGAGTTTGATTGGGTCTGACCAGAATTATGCATATTGTAGATCTGTCTTGCCGTATAAAGCACTCATTACTTCAGTGAACATTAATTAAGCATTTCTTTTGTGCCAAGTACTGAACCAGGTGCTGGGTTTGAGAACAATTTGGACAAATTCTCAGTCTTCATGGAACTTACAGTCTAATAAAGAAAGCAGTCGAGTAAGCAAGAAATGCCATACATTGAGCCTCCTACTATAGCTCATAGAAGGAGAACTTAATCTGAGGGATAACAATGGCTTCCCAAAGGAAGTGATGAGAAAACTGACATTGAAGATTGAGTAACAGAGTTAACCAGATGAAGGAAGAGGATGCAAGCTTAAGGATGAGCAGAAACAAGTGTTTATTGCATAACAAAGTCTAATAAAGCACCTTTTGACTTAGCTGGTCGCCATTTAAAAAATTATGCGTCAAGATTTGGTCTCAGATGTGAGTTGTTGATTTAATAGACGATGTATATTATTAAAGGACACATTGACTTGGAGCACTGTCTTGGATTTAATGTTATTTCTAAATGAGCATATTACCTGTCCCTTTCATAGAGCTCAAGGACATTTGTATCTGTATTGATATTACAGAGACAGGTAATCCATCGCCCAATTATCTCCCCCTCTCCCGCAGACACCTTTCTCATTTAGATCTTGTTGCTTCTTATGAAACTAATGCAATATTGTCTTCACTGCTTCCCTTACTTTGCTTTTTTCCTGCTCCAATTTTATGCTTTGCTGCAAAAATAAATTTCCTGAAGCACAACTCTGGTTCTATTATTCTTGAGCTTGAAGATTCTCATTTTATTCCCACAGTCTGAGATGTTAATAATAAACTATTCAGTCTGGCATTCAATGTCTTTCACATAATTCCAGTCAGCCTTTCTCAGTTGCTCTTGTACTACTCTGTTCCCTGGTAGTCATTGGAGAGTACTTGCTGTTCTTCTGCTTTCCTGCTTCATTAGCTTTTGTTCAGACCATCTTCAGGCTCAAATGCACTTTCTGCAGCTGGTACATGTTGAAATACTCACCTCATGTACCAACTCAAATCCTCCATTGTTTGAGAAGTCCTCCCTCCCCACTCTCACTACTCTCCTTCCTTTAAACCTACAGTGCTGTACCCATTTACACAGTACTAAGTATCTATGTTTTGTGTTGCACTTGAAAATTATGCCTCTATTTTTATAAAGTGTATATCTATTCTGATGCACTGGAGGTAAGAGCTGTGCGTTCCTTGTTTTTGTCTTTTTAAAAATATCTTTTAGCACAGGATTCTTCACATTGTAGGTGACAATTTTTTGTTGACATCTACCAATTATACTAGCCAGTAATTTTTTCACTGCCTGTTTTATTTATGAATTGAAAAAGCCCTAGTCTTATGTAATTGTATTTAGTATGGTCTCAATTCATGGAATTACTAACATTAAAAAAAAATCCTGTATATGTTCACAAGCAAGTCCATGTTTATTCTTTAATTTTATGCCTTAGGTTAATGGGATGTTAATACATACATCAATACAGCATCTTCCTGGTGCAAGCTCAGAAAACTCACCAATTTAGCAAGGACAAAGGTGGGACTGGAACTGAATACCTTTTGTTCTGGTCCCTATCATTGGCCACTTGTAACTGATTCCCTAGAGCCTCATTCCTTCTTGTTAAATATGTTACTGAAATCAGTATTTCCTCACTATACACAGATGTCAGTTAAGATCGAACATGGTTACTGTATCAAATTGATAGGAGGAATCGCAATTTAGCCTGTGTAGGCCATCAAGTCCCAGTCTAAAAACTCAGGAGTATAGCCCAAATTACTCAGTGTCTAACCCTACACCCTAAACTTGTTCAATAAGTACCATCAGCTAATTTTCAGTGAGCAATGTTGCATGCAGACATGTTACCTGTTAACGTGTCCCCGAGAAGATGAGGGGTGGGCAGAGAAAGAGGGAGATGCACATGGCCTGGATCTTTCCTCTTAGTGTCAGAATTCTTTGTTGGGGTTGCATTAGGATTCAGGAGGGAGTGATCAGATAACACTGATATTTGCAGGTCATCCTTGTGGCTGACTGGCTGGATCCAAAGTTTCCTTATTTTTAAATGGATTTGCCTCCAGTCAGTGGGGTGTATGGTACGGTAGGAAGATCCCCGGACTTAAATTACAAAGATAAATTTTTATTTTTCCTCTAGCTCCATCATTAATTGTTTTGTGACCCATGGCAAATTGCTTAATCTACCAGAGGTTTTATTACCTAATCTCTAAACAAAGTTATGTCACAATCAATAGAATAATATATGGGAAACCACTTGACAAACTTCAAAACATTTCACAAGGGGAAGTGTTATTGTTAGAAGAGAAAACTAAGGCAAGGGTTTGAATTCAATTCTGTTTAAAAAAAAAACCTGAGCTGGGCTCGGTGGCTCAGCCTGTAATCCCACGCCTTTGGGAGGCTGAGGTGAGTGGATTGCCTGAGCCCGCGGGTTCGAGACCCGCCTGGGCAGTAAGACCTCATCTCTACAATAAATAAAAAAATCAGCTGGGCATGGTAGCGCGTGCCTGTAATTCCTGCTACTCGGAAGGCTGATGTGGAAGGATTGCCGGAGCCCAGCAGGTCGAGGCTGCGGTGACCGGGAGCGGTCACTGCACTCCAGTCTGGGCGACAGAGTGCGACTCCAACTCAAAAAAAAAAACAAAAAAACAAAACCTGAATTAAAAGTCTAATTGACTTACTTACTTGTTATTACATTTTTTTCTTATTAATTATTTTGGAAAGCCAAATTAGCATAGATCATTGTGAAGAACTATTTACAAATGCTTTATATGGTTAAACTTTATTGATCAAATTTAGTATTAAATCACAGGAAATGAGAAGCAAACTTTACAAAGTATAAATAGAAAAGCAACTATCTGAATATTAACAGCCAAAAGATCTTTCCCAAAATTTTTCTGAACTTTTCTTGCTCTAGACTAGAAAGATGACATGACTTCCTTTTATGCACAGTATTTTTAGAAAGGTTGACTCAGCTTATTGTTGTTTTGCTTTCTTAGAAAGAAAAATTTAATCTATGAGACAATAGCCACAACAAATTCAAAACAAAAGTCCAAACCACACGAAAACAAAACAAGACTTTCAATATTTGTTGTAGTTCTTGACTGAACATATCAAAGGTTTTTATTAAAATTATGAGGAGATTCTTATTTAGAAATCAAACAGCAAGAATTTCACTGTAACTTCAAAAGAACTTTGTGTTCTTATCATTGTGGCACTTTAAGAGTTGGATATAGGAGAAAGAAATTGGAAGCGGCAGCTAATAAAAAAATAGAGAGGAATAGTTCCAAAATCTTCACCCTTCTACCCATCCAATTTTCTTAAGTATTCTGAGTGCATAGTCACCACCAAACCAAACTCAAAGAAAAACGTTCTTGAAGCTTTATGTGATGAAAACAATAGTCACCAAAGAAGACATTGACAATCTAGATGTTACCAAAGAACAAATCAATCCCTTATTAATTTGCTAAGTGACAGGCCCTAACTAGGTCTCAGGAGATACTTTATTGATTCATTATCTATTTAAGAATGTATCCGTCTTTTTAAAAGCCTCAGGGAGCTAATTCAATTATATCATGCATTAAAAATATTTGAATGCAATTAGTAATTATCATTTGTAATTAATATTAGTAATAATTACAAAACATTAAGGTGAAATTGTTAGAATTAGTAGTAAGTGTTGGGTCATGGAGTTTAGAACAGTCAGATTTAAAGATGAGTTCAACGCATTAGAACATCAATGAAGTTTATCACAGAAGATCTCTGAGTTGTATCTTCTTGGTTTTATACTCATTCAACAAGCCTGGAACATATGCCAGACACTGCTCTAGGTGCTTGGTGATACCCAGTAACCACAATTGGAGGAAACCCCATCTGTCCTAATGGAGCTTATATTCTACTGGGAAAGACAGTCAATAGACTCATCTAAAAAATAAAAAGATGTGGAGTTGGATGGAAGCAAATGCTAATGAAAAAGAAGTAGGGCCAGGTCTGGAGAGTAGAAGCATCGGGGGCAATATGGCTAGGAAGGTCTTGACAAAAAGGCAACTTTTGAGCAACTGACTAAAAAAATGTGGATGCTGGACAGGTGTCAGGAAAGGCCTTTTGGGCGGGAGAAATGGCTGCCGTCAGGGAGCACATGCCTTGCTGAGATTGGGGCAGTGAGTTTGGGTGGGTCATGGAAGGTCTAAGAAGACCTGGGAAGATGTTGAAGGATTTTGAACAGAAGAGTGAGATGAACTGGCTTTCCATTTTAACAGGATCAGTTTGGCTGATGTGTTTAAAATAGACTGAGGGTACAGGGCAGAAGAAGGGAGACCAATTAGATAGGTGTCTCAGGCTACTGCCAGGACCCAGCCAAAGTTATCATATTATGATGAGGGTGGTGGAAGGAGTGAGAGGCTGTTGGATTCTGGATCTATTTTTACGTTAAAACCAATGGGACTTGCTGATGAAAGAGGTGTGTGTAAAAAATACAGAGGAGTCAGGGATAGCAGAAAGCCTTCTAGCCTGAACAATGGGAAGAATGGATTTACCATTAACAGAGACAGGAAAATGTGAAAATTAACAGGTTTGGAGAGAACTATCAGGAACTCATGTCAGGTTTAAAATGCTGTTGCTGCTGATGGCTCTTACTGAATTCCTCTCTAGGCATTGCCCTCTCTAGGAGCTGCCTTGCTAAGGTTATGTGCCCTCCCCACTGCCATGAGGACCAACTATATCCAATCCAATGGTTATTGAAGGTGGAGATAGGAGGACTTGCTCCTTTGCCTTAATTAGGAATAACTGAAAGGCTCACCTTTTAAGGGGATAGACTCAGACTTTTGTAACAACGACATCATTCAGCTTCTTCCTCTGCCCAGTCCTGTCTCCACCACCCTCATAGTGTTGGTCCTGAGAGCACACTCCAGTAAACCTTCTGCACTCAAATCTCAGTCTCTTTCTCAGGGGATCTACCTTAAGACAATTTCTGTGGGTTCCTGAAATAGAAGTGATGTCTTTCTTCTTAGTGCAGATAATACCACCCTATTTCATTCAGCATCTGCCTTGCAGATAACCACGATTATCTCCCCAACTAAATATACTAAGTCCAGCACAGAGCTATACCTTTTCTACAGTTTGCTCTTAAAAGGTATTGAATGAATATTTGTTATGTGGATGATAGGTAACAGTAAGCCCTCTGAACAGAAAATAAACAAATAAATTAAGGATGAAAAGCAACACTTTAAATTGAATTCAGATATGTCTGTTTACTTTTGTGACTCACATATATCAAACAAAATTATAATACCCTATAGCTACTGCTTTTTGAATTTGGGGTGCTATCAGTCTATTAGTGTAACAATCAGTTTGTAATTACTTGTTTTTCTTCCCAGGCCTCTAATCTATGTGTGGACCTGCATGCTGCCCCAAATTTGAAGACAGAAAAGTCTAAGCACCTACAAGCAATTATTTACATTTACATTATAGGAAAGAACATCAGATTTGATTGTATCCTTCTGAGTAGACTAATCTATGAACCTGATTAACCAATTTATAAAATGCTCGGCCAAATAGACAGCCTACAAAGCAAACAAACAAACAAAAAACAACAACAAAAACAACAACATTTCTCTTAACCCGTGTGCTAGGTGCAGATTGGACTGTAAGGCATCCTCTTGTTTACTCCTAAACTGCCCACTTGGGAAAATCTATATGCCTCCTAAAAGTTGTATTTAGAGGAGAAGAGAAACCAGAGTGCATTTGTGGTAGTTCTTACATTTAAACCTCCCGACTACCCTTGATAGCAGTGGTTCTTAGCCTTGGCTACGCTTTGAGCCCCCTGGGGAGCTTTAGCACTTCTGATGCCTGGGTCCCATCTCTGAGGTTCTGATGTGCTTGGCCTACATGTGACCTGGACATTTGGATCTGTCAAATCCCTCAGTGATTCTACTGTGCTGACCAGGTTGAAAATCACTGCCATATCTGGCAAAACACATTTTCGGCTAAAAACAGTTGGATAGAAAGCATTTGGCCAAATATAATATAGCTCAAAGCCACTGATGAAGCAAGTTGCCTAACAGGCCCTGGCCACTGTTCCCTGACATTGTCCTTTTCTTGTCACTCCCTTCCTCATGATCCTCCAGCCATGCTGGTCTTTTGAAGTTAAGCCAAGCCCTTCCTGCTGCCTGGAATGATCTGTCCCAGTTCACCTTCAGTATATCGATGTGGATCAACTTTCTATCACCAAAACTGATCTCAGCCAGATAATATCCAGCCAGATTCTTGAGCATCCTGCAGTCACTGTTCTTCTAGCAAATGAGACCGTCAGGCTATGGTTCATACAGGGGGAAAGTAGTAAAGTAAGAGGTGGGCATGTAATTCAAACACAGCCAAAATACGTTGGCAAGAGATCCTGAAACTCCTGATGCTACTCCAGATGTTTCTTCTATAATATCCAAACAAAATGAATAACAACCATCCTTTATAAATCCCAAGTTAGAAACCTTCATAGCTTTCTCTTTTCCACATTCTATCGCTTCATTTCTTTTTCTTTTTCTTTTTTTTTTTGAGTTGGAGTCTCACTCTGTCGCCCAGACTGGAGTGCAGTGACCTCCCGGCCACCGCAGCCTCAACCTGCTGGGCTCCGGCGATCCTTCCGCCTCAGCCTTCCAAGGAGCTGGAACTACAGGTGCGTGCTACCCCGCCTGGCTGATTTTTGATTTATTGTAGAGATGAGCTCTTGCCAAGTTGGCCAGGCGGGTCTCGAACCTGCGGGCTCAGGCAATCCTCTCACCTCAGTCTCCCAAAGCCCTGGGATTACAGGCTGAGCCACCGAGCCTGGCTTATCACTTCATTTCTTAAGGGCTCTTCTCATTGCTCCATTTTCTAGCCCTTTGGTCACTTCCAGGCCTTTTCTTTAGAGAGCTCTTCTAGTTCTGCACATTCATTTAACTTGTAGGGCTCCAGACCAGGCCTTTTATTACACATTTTAAAATTATGGCAGCTGTAGAAACATAACAACCCTATATTGCTTAGTGGTATGCTTGCTCCTAAAAATAAAATCACTTTGTTTCCACTGCAGCAGCTTCAGTTCTGCTGTTGCTCTAAGCCACCGTGTTATCATTTTTTCAGTGTGATTATTATTAATAATAATGATGGCTTCTATTTACTATATGGCTACTTTATACCAGGAACTGCAGCAGAAGATTTTCAAGGTTTATATCGTTTAATTCTTACAACTCTATAAATTGAAGCCTAAGCTTAAGTCCACAGTGTTTAATTTGTAAGATCATGATCTCGCTTTCTCTGACTGCATAATGTATGCATTTTTCACCATACAATCACCCTGTCCTTAAAACGGTTTTCTTTTTTCTTTATTTTTTTGAGTTGGCATCTCACCCTGTCGCCCAGGCTAGTGTGCAGTGGCATGCTCACAGCCAGCCCAGCATCGACCCACTGGGCTCAGGTGATCCTTCCACTTCAGCCTTCCAAGTAGCTGGAACTACAGGCGCACGCTACCACACCAGGCTAAGATTTTGATTTTTTGTAGAGATGAGGTCTTGTCAAGTCGCCCAGGCTGTTTTCGAACCTGTGGGCTCAGGCAATCCCCTCACCTCGGCCTCCGAAAGGACTGGGTTTACAGGCTTGAGCTACTGTGCCTGGCCTAAAACAGTTTTCTAATGAGGTTTTAATTGTTTGAAAGTTAGAAAATAAAAATAATGCAAACCAGAAATTCTTCTGTAATAGTCACCTTAAAAAGAGTGTAATAGTTTGCAGATATAAAAGAGGACACTGGTTTCCTACAGCAGTAATTTCCTGACATATATTCAGGTTCTTTTTTCCTTCTTCTTAATCCATGGACTCAGCACCCAGCCCACAACAGGAACTCAATAAACGCTTGCTGAATGCAAGGTAAGGCCTAAGGGATTTATTTCATTCCCTATGTTATATGAAGGTAATTCAGCTGCTATGCATTTAGCTTCTGATGTAATCATTACTTTTCACAGCTGTGGTTTTTCTGACCAAACATATTCTTGTTTCCAGCTTCCACCACAGTCCAGACCTGACCCTCCCCTTCCAAGGATGGTGCCCTTGTCTTCCCTGCTTCGCACAAACCTAACAGGGCAATCAGAAATTCTGAAGGGCAAAACTTTCCTTGATTCCTGATCTGAATAATCTCAGAAGAAATCATGACTTTGAAAAAGCAGTATGTATTGTCTAGCATTTCTTTGTCAAGCTGTCTTTAAGATTTCAGTTCTTTCTTCTGCATGATCATAGACTATTGTTAGCGATGTAGGGTGTACTGTGCCTGCTTTGACGGGATTAAATGTTCTGAATGAAAAACAAGGAGAACAGATCTATATATCCTGTACACCTAGGTCTCTGTCCTGCAGGCACTTCAAAACTGCATCACTTTCTGGCACCTACTTTGAGACAGCTGGGGAAAAAAATGTTATTCCTTAATTGTAGATAGAAGGCAAAGGAAGAGATTCAGAGCACTTCTGTTTCCTTCCCAGTATTCTTATTAGATTTGAGATAAGCTTGGAAAATTGCATAGACAATTCCAGGCACCATGGTAAAAACTTGCCCTATTTTAGCATTTAAGCAGGAAAAATAATGTATTTGTGGCCATCAGCTTCTTAAATGGCCCCCAGTGATCTTCACCTCCTGGTCTTCATGCACTTGTAAAATACCCTTTCCTTGGGTGTGGGCTGGACTTACATAGGGTATGGTGCATCTGAGGTTATAAATATAAAACAAGCTGTGGTCTCTCATAGACCGCTTGCTCTGGACAAAGCCAATTGTCATATCATGTGACAGCCCTATGTAGAAGCCTGCAGGACAAGGGATTGAGACTGGCCGGTAACCATGTTAGTGGGGTTGGAAGCAGGTAGTCCCCTCCCCATGCTAGCCGAAACCTTAGATGAGTACCGCAGTCATAGCTGACAGCTTGGCTGAAACCCCTGGAGAGACCTTGGATCACAGAAACCCAGCTCAGCCATGCCCAGATTCCTGTACAACAGAAACCACAGGTTAAAAAAAATATTTATTGTTTTAAGCTGTTAAATTGGAAATAATTTGTTAAACAGCAATAGATAATTTTTATCATATTAAAGATGCTAAACTTCAATTGCATTCTCTGTCCCTTGCAATAAGATATTAATAAATTTTCTCGTGGCATTTGGCTCTTTTTAACCTACATTACAGATGTATATCATTTGTTCTGCTTGTCTACAAACTTCTAGAGAACAGAAACTCACTACTATTAATTTCTGAATTCTTCTAGGTCCCAAAAATGAGCCTTGCAAGTAGCTGACTAAATATCTTATTAGCAAATATGTGAATAAATCTTGCCTTTAAGGACCAAGGAACAGCTGGGTAACTTGATGTTAGACAAGGCCTCTGTTTGATCTGCTAATCATTTCCCTTGATTATTCACACATTTTAACATATTAATAACTGACTTCCAAGCATAATCTTTGCTTGAGGTTTCTCTTTCTTACTATAGAAGACACGATTAAACTTTGAGTAAATGACATGACTTCCTTATTTCTTTATGATGAAGGAAATTTATAGCATGTGATCATAAATCAAAGCATAGCCTCTACATTTCTACTATCAAAAGGATACATTTTATGTAAAAATGAGGACATAATCATTTGGAAGTCTATAGAAAATAAGATTGTCTTCATCAGCTATGCACAGACTATTACAAGTAAGCAAATCAGCAAAGCAATATTTTTACTTAAAATTATATATATAATATATATTTATATATAAATATCATATATTCATATATTTATATTATATACAATATAAATATTATATATAAAAATATATAAATACAGTATAAATACAGTGTGTATTGTCTGACATTTCTTTGTCAAGAATCTGAAATCTTTAAGATTTCAGTTCTTCTGCATGATCACAGACTATTGTTAGTGATGTAGGGTATATTATTATATTTTTATATTATATATTTTTTTTTTGAGTTAGAATCTCACACTGTCATCCAGGCTAGAGTGCAGTGGCATGCTCATATCCACCACAGCCTAGACCCACTAGGCTCAGGCAATCCTACCGCCTCAGCCTTCCAAGTAACTAGAACCATAGGTGCACGCCACCACACCCAGCTAATTTTATTTTTTAATTCATATATTGTAGAAATGAGGTCTCACTAAGTTGCCCAGGCTGGTCTTGAACCAGTGGGCTCAGGCAATCCTCTGGCCTCCGCCTACCCAAGTGCTTGGATTACAGGTGAGAGCCACTGCACCCAGCTAAAATTATTCTCTTATGCTCTTGTCTCATAATACTTTGCTGTTGTTGTCTTTAATATAAGACATTACTGGCATAGGACGAAGAGGAAGATCATGAGATGGACTTGATTAAGTGGAACTTGTGAGCCTGAGATATGCTGACATCGCTGTGTGGCAGAACGTGTCTGGTTACCACGCACATTGAGAAAAACCAGACTGAGTTTTAAAGGACTTAACAGAACCGGAGATTTAAAAAAAAAAGTTTTTATTGAGGGACATTTAAAGAATGCTCTTTTGCTCCCATGAAAAAGAAAGTAATAAGAGAAAGAAACTTTAAGTAAAGATTGTCATAGAAAAGTGAAGATATGTCATTTATGGGATCAATATAGCAACTGATTTCTTTGCCTCCACTTATTCCCACAAAAAGGGAAACAATCAGTAAAACGTTGTCCTATATGTGTAATTTTGTACTAAATATTACTAACTGAACCAACGAGAAATGTCAATAAAATTAACCAGGGTAAATCTGATTTCATTTGTCTCCTAACCCTTCAGCATAGAATGTTGCTGTCAATGACGCTGTTATCTGACTCAAACATAAGGATCATTCTGCGGGTGACTTTAATTACTTTCTCATCAAAGCCACATTGGACAGCTTCAGAAATTTCTTCTTTGCCTCCCAGGACACCTTAAAGGACAAATGATTCTCCTTCCTCCGTTGTTTATCAGGAATGGCAGGAAATCATTTGGTGTCACCAACTTCGACCAGGCTCTTTCAGGAGTTGTGCGAGCATGGTGGGAACGGAAATATAAGGGTAGCTCTGTGCTTCTCATATCTTTCTCGTGCTTGTTGCTGTCTGAGCCCAGATTCTCTGATTCAAATCAGGTTCATTAGCAAGAAGGTACTCAATAACTCTTTGTTTCAAATGTCTCTTTATAAATACCATTTTGAGGGCTTTAAAATGTTTCAATTTCAGCTGTGTCATATGGGCTCCTGTGATTGGCAAAGGAGCACTGTGCCTTGGGCAAGCAACAGCACCTGGTGTTAATGTTATGAATCAATGAACATTGGACCAGGAGGCAGGGCCCTGGATGTTAGTTTTGACCCTGCCATTGTAACTTCAAAAATTTTGAAACTTTTTTTAAATAAGAGAAGCTAAAGTCTAGACTCACCACTATGAAATATATCCATATATGAAAACTGCACTTGTATCCCCTAAATTTATAGAAATAAAAAAATAAATAAGGGAGGCCATCTTTTCCCCTTTACTTATCTGAGAACTATGAACTGGCATCCTGGCTTTTAAAATCACAACTTTGTGTCTGACAATAACTTTAGAAATTACCACGTCTCCACACACACACACACACACACACACACACACACACACACACACAAATATGTATTTGTCCCAATTTTATGGAGAGGTGAGTTTACATTTTCACGGTGGATCAGTGAATGCCAGGGCTTGGGGCTCAGTTCACAAACCACCCAGCACTCACTTCCGTTTCCTTTCTTCTTCCTCTCAGGTGGTTGAGGGATCTCTACATAACTCCTCCATGGGAATTAGCATCTATCCTCATGTCCCTTATCTGCTACCAGCCACAGATTTTTTTTAAGGTTAGAAAATATAGTATATTTAGAAAGTAAACTGGTGGGGGGGAGGAATTCACCTCCCCAAAGAACGGGCAGCCATAGATTTGAGAAGTTCTTACCGCCAGATGCCCTGTGAAAATTTTCAGCTGCATTAAAGAGGTTAAAATAAGATACCATATTTTTCTGCAGAGCCTCCATACCTGATTTTTGGAAGACTAAATTTGCATCACATCAGATGAGAATTTTCAAGGGAAGCAGGTTTTTCAGGAAAGCACTTAGGTGTCCATTAGCTGACAGGATGTCTCTTCACCGTCCTTCATGGACGGCTGCAGCTTGAGCGTTGTCAGGCATTTCTGGGCCTGAGGGACCAGGGCACCCACTGTGACTGATTATTACTGCACCTGGGCCACTTCACTACCTTGGTGATGGGAGGAAGGCACTCTTTCAAATTCCATTTCGCTCAACTTGAAGACAGACAATGATTGTCAGGGAAGGAGGAGAATGCTGACCTTCTTCATGAGGTTGACCTCATTCCCACTGAGCCAACGGACTTGGGTCTTTGGTTTCTAGCTCCCTTTTCTATTTTGATTTTTGGGCACCCGTGTTAATTAGGCAAGTGGTCAATTGACCTAAAACTAGCAGAAATATTCCAGCCTTGCATCATTCTTAGATTCTCTGCACGTGACCCTGAGTCCCTGGATTTAATAGTTTTTCCTGGAGAAAAATTCAATTTTGAACACTCCCTGTGTGCTTGTTGATTGTTGAGGAATAATAATAATTTTTCAAAAATCAAAGCTCACATTTACTGAGTACGTATTATATGATAAGCTCTGGGCTATGCACTTTACATCTATGATGACATTCAATCCCCATAAAAATTTGATGAGGTGGCACGAGTTATAATTTCATCTCCACATCAGGAAAGTGAAGTGAGAGGGATTAGGTCCCTTGCCCAAGAATCCAGAGGTCATGAGTGGGGGGCTCAGGTTTTTGTCCCAGGAGTTTTTCTGTAGGGCCTGCCTCCTTAACTACCACCCAGTACTCAAGAAACTTGTAGCCTCCTGTACTTAACACTAGTACAAGACAAAATGAGGTGATTATTAAATAGGGGTAAAAGCAATGCAGTGAAGAAGGGCAAGGGAGAAAAGTTGGTTCCGGTGACAGGGGAAGAGTGGTGAGTTCATGTAGCGCCCTGGTTGCCAGCAAGCATGATAGAGGCTGGTGGGGCCTCTGGCCAAGGAAAAGGAGGCTGCAGGAAGAAGAGACCATGGGAGCTGCTTCAGATCTGAGGATTATAACCCAGTTATAGACTAAATTCTTGTGCATAGCTGAAATTCCCGCAGATCACCCACGTGGAAATATCCAGGGTCAGCCAATGGGGCTTATAGCCCAGGAGAAAGCAGAGCTGAAATCATCAGTGCAGAGATCCTTGGAAAGTCATCACAGTGGCTGGATAGACTCAAAAGGCAGTGGAGATTGGAAGTGATGGTGTGGGGTTCCCATTCAGATACCTTGCCCCAGGGAGCAGCTGGGGAGCTGCGGGTAGGGGTAGGCGGCTGCCTGAGAAATCAGCAAGAAAGAGGGTGAGTCGAGCCATGGGAAGAGAGGGCTTAAAGAAAGAGGGAGAACTTTCACTATTTCCATGTGAAAAGCTTTTTAAAAGGCAAATGACAGAGGAATCATCTTCCAGCTTTAGTCAGACTGTTCAACACAATTTATTTCAAACAGATGAAGATGTGTTTCAGTGTAGCTGGGAGCAGTCAGTTAAAGAGATTAAAGGCAGAAAAGCTGCAGCAGCAAAAGTATTTAAGTTTTAGTTTCTTCTGCAGCTGTGCTTTCTCGACTTCTCAGCAATCAGAATTTCCTTACCCTCTGTTCTTTCTGCCTGTTGGAATTGAACAGAAGCTATTTCTTTTTCCCCTACAGGTTTTTTTTTTTTTAAAGAGATTCTAGGACCATAGATTTTTATTGTTTTCAGTGTTTATATTATATATGCCATTTAAGCATAAGAGTACTTATTTAGATGATGCCTAAAGAACTCATTCCTTTGTTCCCAATTTATAGATGGGCAAATCAAAGTTAAGAGTTTTCTTCAAATTAAATGCTGTAGGTTAGGCACCTTCAAAAAATTTTTCTTTTCATGTTCCATTGACCTCTCCAGACAAATCTCATTTCAATCTCTATTCTTGTTGATTCAAGCCACTTACACATTCTTACAACAAGCTACTGTTGAAATCATCACATTTCACTTCTTTATACTGATTGAAGCTCACCTGGGTCCCGTGATTTACACAAAGTTCTGAGGTCAGAAATGTCTGGAGGTCCCTGTAAAATCTCACCGCTCCCACAGTTGAAGTCTCTTTTCTCCCCATCCACAGGCTTAGTCCCACTCCCTCGGGACAAACATAATTCAAACAAGAAGACTTGAAGAAACTCCAATATGGAACTCAGCAGGTGGGTCATCTTCCTGCCTGCCACCTGCAACACCTTTCTGACAACAGGTTTTATACACTGCTTTGGCCTTTTTCCTGAGGATATGTCTCTCCCAGGTTTTGGTAACAGAGTATCTGCCTTGTTTCTGTCTATTTTGGCCCTGTGTGTAGCACCTTAGTCCCCCCCTGGACCACTAGAACCTACTGGTCTCCTGCGCCACCCCTTACAGATGCTGTGGCTCTATCTTTGAGCCTGGGGCCCTGCCAGATGCAAAGATAACCTGGTTGCTTGTTTCCTGGCTGCCAAATTTACTCACCTGTCAGAATACTGTGGGGCCTCTTTCAGGACCATTGTGTCTACATAGTCCAGAAACGGATCCACCTCATGTTCTGGATTTCCTGTCCCTCTTGAGGCTGTATTTCTTCCTTCAGGCCCATACCACCCTACCGGGGAGCTGTTTCTAGGTCCTGGTCCACACCTAGTCTTTCCCATTCTTCTGTAGTCTTTCCCATCACACTTTCTCTTTCATTTCCTGTATGGCCTGGGCCTGCCACTGTAAATTTGAGCAAACTCTTCTACTTTAGGGGGCAACATCCTTATTGGAAGAAAAATTAGAGTGATAACCTCAAGTTCCAAGCGTTGCTGGGAGGATTAATGAGATAAAAAGAGAGTTTGTGGTACACACCTGGCTCTCAAAAAATGTTTTACCTTACCTGAAGGCTCTTGTTTTTTTTTACCTCTCATCTTTTTTCTATTAATTTGAGTTGGACTCTCACTCTGTTGCCCAGGCTAGAGTGCAGTGGCACATTCACGGCCACCCCAGCCTCAATCGGCTGGGCTCCAGTGATCCAAGTAGCCAGAATTATGGGTGCGTGCTACTGTGCCTGGTTAATTTAGTATTATTATTATTTATTTATTTTTTATTGTAGAGAAGAGGGCTCACCAAGTTGCCCGTGTTGGCCTCGAACCCACTGGCTCAGGCAATCCACTCACCTCTACCTCCCAAAGTGCTGGGATTACAGGCTAAGCCAGCAAGCCCGGTCCTTTTTTCTATTAATTATCTGCTCTCTCCCTGTACTTCAGTAATTGGGAGTTTACTGCAGAGCTAAGAACTACATTTGTGGACAGACACTGAAGCATCATATTGTTGAGCTCTATCTTGGCTTGCTACCAAAGCACTTCCTTTTTCACACTTTCACTTACTAAGCCACTCATCTGGGTAAGTAGCAGGGATGCTTTTGGGTGCAGGTATCACATCTTTAGGTTAGTGACACACGGACATTGCATAAATACATTATAAGATGGAATCTGTTGCCCTAGTTTCAAGGTCCCTGCCAGGCTTTCCTTGATTCCTGTTCGGTCTTTCCCAACAGGACAAACATAATGACACTCCTTTACCAAAGAGTAGAAACAAAAATCCCCATAGGAAACAAAATTCAGTGAGATCCCTTAACTGAAATATTTCACAGGGAGAAAGCAGCGTTTGCAGGGTTTGACCTCTTGAGGAACAGTCTATTTCCTGAGCGCCTCTCTGCTGCACTCTGGGTGGCTGCCTCTCAGTTCATTAGGTCCATGAATGTCCCAGAGGGTTGATCACACTAGGGGTGGCAGCAGAGGAGAATGGGACCCATAAGTGACTTGAAGCTTTTCTAAGTCTGCAGTTCTCAAGTGGGATATTGAACATTGCTTTGATGACCACCGGAACTCCATACTCAGATGCCTGGAGTTCCTTTCCCTCCCCCTTGATTTATGGGGTGATGATTTATAGGGATAATCAAAAGCTCAGCTTGAATCCTGACAAATTCCTCTTTTCACTGGAGACTCCTTTGCCCCCTGATCAGAATGTGAACACATCTCAAAAACTCAAGTCCTCTCCATGAGACTGACCCCCCCGCTGTGGTCCCTTCTAACTTGGTCTATGGGAGATGGGTACCACCAAGTGCCTCCCCAGCACCCCAGGTTCCTATGGTTTGGAGATTGTGCAGATGAGATTCTGCAGCCACCTCAGGACCTCACAGAAGCCTCTGGTGAGAGATGATGAGGGGTTTGCTGGCAAGAGAAGCAAAGAGAAAGATCACTGTCTTTTGTCTTCTTTCTGATTTCCTGGTTCCAGGATTTTAGACACGGGCAACAAGGAAAAAAAGATGTGACTCTTTTTCTACAAAAAACCCCTATAAGCGATTGGATATTTCCAACAATGTACTTATTGAATATTTGAGTTAATGATGATTTCTAGTTTTCCTTTCTGCCTTCTATACTTACTGATTCTCTGAAGCAATGAAAGAAATTAGTCTCATTTTTTTTTCATTCTTTCTTGCCTTCATCCTGCAATAGACATTGAATGATGAATTCCTATCATATAACATGTGAGACACTTGTGCTCCCATTGGCCTTATAACAATGAATAGGTGTTATTGTTCCTAATTTATAGCTGGGGCAAATGAGACTCGGAAACATTAAATAATTTGCCCTAAATCACAGAGCTCACGAAGGATAGAGCTGGAATCAAGTACTTGCTGGAGTACTTGCTGATGCCTACATGAAGGTTCCAAGATCTAGGTTTGGGGGCCAGGCAGAGCTGTGTCTTTCTACAAGTTGTATGTATATATTTCTATATATGATCTGTGGGATCATGGGCAGTGAGCAGGGAACTTAACAGTCATAAGGCCCCATCCTATCTGTGCAAAGAGATGGTAACAGTACCTATTTTGTAGAGGTACTGTGAGGAGTGAATGGAGTACTTCAAGGGTAACCCTGAGCACAGTGTCTATACAGGTAATGTGCATAGGTGGTAGGGACTATTGTTTTTTAATCATTAATTCTGATCCTGAATTGAGAGGCTGGAAGAAAAGATGCCATTAGGGAGGCACTTCGATTTTAATAATTGCAGCTGTATAGGTAAATCGGAGTTATACTTTCCCATTAATTTCTTGATGGCCTTCATTATCACATTAGTTAAATAGATTCCACAAGCCTCATTACTGTCAAATTACTTTAATCCAAAGGCCATGTTTCAGATCAGATGCCATATACTCCAAGGCTGAGGAGGAACAGAGAGGTCTTATCACTAAGCCAAGGGTCAACGGAGCAATTGCAAAATGGTTAAAACCATTAAAGTCACATGTGTTTTACTGATGGTTCAGAATCACATGGCAAGGAGGATGCTCACTGCTGTGGGCTCCAGAGGTGGTCAGTTCTGCATGAAATGGAAAGGCTCACTAAGAAAGAGGAAGTCAGCCGACATGCTGTAGAGGCCTATTTCCATCTGGCACATTCTTCTTTAATGGAGAACATGCCATTGAAGTGGAGTGGTGAAATTATCCTTGTAAAACTACTCCGTTTTCAGTAAGTCATGCTCTCTGTGATCTAAGACTGTGTTCTAAAGCCATCTCCTTCTCTGGACTCCCTGCAGTTTGGAATAGTAAAGGATTGTGGGATTTGAAAACATTCTGAAATGAGAGGAATGTAGGAATTGAAGAACATCAAGAGCATGTGGCCATCTGTAGAGTTTGTGGACTCTTCACCAGCTAACCAGTGCCTGCTGAGTCCCGTCCAGAGACACATGCCATACCAGTCATGAGTGATCATGTTGTTGTCTCTTAACCTGCTGTTATACCACTGACACAATCTTGGAAGCCAGGAAGTGATGATCTGCTGGCATTTCTCACCTCTCCTCACCATAAAAAAGTGATGGAACTTTTAAAGTATTCAGGAAGCAAACAGTGAAAGGCAGATAGCTGTACTGACAGTTTCCATCATCACTAAAATTTAAACTTTTTCAAGACAGCAAATCTCAATGTGGGTAGTGGCTTTCTGTCTACTACCATTAGACTTTCTTGTCCTCTCTCTTACCCCTCTCTCAGCTTGTTCATCCAGGCTGTCAGGGCTGATTCTTTGCTACACTTGTCCAATTTGATCATGACAAGACCTATGGTTTGGTTTTCACAGAGGATGAGAGGATTTCTCGTCTGGTCCAACGAGTGTTAAGAGAGCTGGGGTGGCACTGGTATCTCAGAAAAACTCTTCAGTCTCTTGAAGCAGGGAAACACTTTAAAAGAATGTCTAAATCATCTGGTGTATTAAGGCATCAAATTCCTGCACAAATTGTACCAGACATTTTTTTCGTTGTGGCAAGACAGGCATTTTGCAAAGATGTCAAATCACATAAAGCCGCGGCACAATGCAGCATCAAAGACGGAATCTATGCTTGTCGCTTTGTCAGGCAAGAGTTACCATTAATATACCCGCGAGTGAAGTGGAATTCAAACACAGGCTGTACCTCTGCCGTGATGGACGGGTGAATGCTTTGGCCAGAGTTACGGTGGTTCTCCTGGCCCCCAGATAACTATTTTCCTTTTCTCCTCTATAAAAAAGCCGCCAGTGAGACAAGCAGGAATCCAAGGCTGTATGAATGAAGAGCTTTGGTCAAAGCCTTACTACTGAGAAACAGGCCATGCTCCGACTGAGCAGATTCAGGCATATGAACTGCCAAGCTTGTTATGTATAGATCACAGAAATTAAAAGAACAATAAGTAGATTAGGAAGATGAATAGACAAAAGGCCATTTAGGTAGTTAGCATGGAATTGGATGTTTGTTTCTTTCTTCCGTCTGGAAGTCCCTGGGGGAAATAATGCCATTGCTACCCCCCAAAACACAAACCACTAGTGGAATGCATCATACAGGCATTCAACACAGTCTGCTGCCGATCATGGTTGCTAAATAAGCCTCAGGTTCATTTTCTGGTTCCCAGTCAAGGAATGAAGGGATTATGCTCTAAGAATGCTTGTTGTAAAATTTAGTGACTCTATGTGTCATGTAATTATCTATCTAGCTTATCTTTCTCCTATCTGTCTATCTATCTGTCTCTCTACACACACCTTTTAGTCTTTTAATGTTACAGGTGGTAGTATTAGTGTTAGTATTTTGAAGTAATATGAGGACACTGTCACAGAGTTTAAGATAACAAAAAATTTTATGTCCGTATTCATGCACACTCTCAGAAACTACTCCTGGGGCTTCCTTCTGCTCTTGTCTTTCTCCAAGACAGTGGTAGACAGGTTGAGGGCATAGAGGGGACTCAGGAGAGCAAGTTATAAAGAGCTGATATGAAGGTCAAGCTGGAAGGGGTGAAGCCAGGTGGGCCCTGAGCGCTATATGAACTTTGCAGATGGGATACCTGCCAAGTCTTGTCCGTAAATACCATAAAGCTTTTCACTGGGAGTGGAAACAGAGTTCCTAGCTACTGAAGGTGCTTATTAAATGTTTATTGAATGAATGACAGAAAAAGAGAGGCAAAGAACAAAGAAGAAGAAGAGAGAAGAAAGTTGGAGGGGGAAAGGCTACTGGAAGCTCTGTTTGGGGTATGTTTTGAGCCCTCAGAAGACTGGGAAGGTTAAGCTGTCTCAACAAGCAGGTTTGCTTTCCCTGGTCTTGCTTACAGTGGACACTCAATACAGACTTGACTGATTAATATGGTGATGAGACAAATGGAACTGCAATCTTTTAATTGCTTAATTGCTGGCTGTAAAGTGATGGCTGACTGCCAAAAGGCTAATGCTTGTCTGCATTCGCACGACTTTTTTCTAAAGGTAAGTCTATCTATTTTTTGTTTGTCCTTCACTGACAGTTGCTAAAAGACATAGTCTGAACAAGTGATTTCTAATTTACTCATCTTACCTAAATTATAGATCTTTTCCACAGAAGTAGCCTAACTATAAAGTGAGAGGAGGTAAAAAAAAGTTAGAAAAATTATTTAAAGCCTAAGTAACCGATTGGTAAGAGATCATTTTTGACCCTAAAGGCAAATTTTGCAAAGTTAATGGAAACTGACATTCAAAAAAAGATGCTCAAAGCTGATATGACATACATTTTTTTAAATCAACAAAACCTAAGTTAGCTACTGATAAAGTTGTATAAGTACAAACACTTTATTCCAGAAGTGCTGTCAGACAGATTCTGTAGAGACAGAATGTCATCTAGGTGGAACAACCAACAACCATGACCTCCATGATATCCCGGGGCTTCTTGTCACTGCAAAGAGTATTTTTGGATGGGGATCAAGCTCCAGCCTGCTCCTTCCCCTTTCTGATTTGATTTCTGATGCTCTTGACGTTGGGCAGAACTGACAGGGGTCTATTTTCCTGACTGTGACTCAGCAACTTGACTCAAGTAGGGCAGTGGGTCTGGCCTCCCTTCCCCTTGCTGCATGTTTCCTGCCAGGTCCTGATCTCCATTCATTTGACTCCCGCTTGTGAATCTGCCCCTGCCCCTGTGTGGTTCCCTTGTTGGAACATTCCCAATGCAGCCCTGAGTCTGCTTAATCCCACCAAAGAACAAAGGCAGGAAGTGCCCACTGTTTTGTCGCACAACACATAAAGGTCCATATTTTTCACAGAGAAAATTAAAAGCAGCACTTTGAATCATAGTGAAAGTGTCTAATCATTTTGAACACAAGCCACAGAAACTGATACTCAGAAGATGGTGCTCATGGCTATATCAAGTTGGGTAGGGAAGGATCTGTGTGTGGCCTCCCAGAGTGTGGTGGACCCAGTTTCTAAGAAGTGTAGCCTCGTGGTCACCATAAGAGTGCAAGTTTACTCTTTTGGTCCCATATTGGCAAGTGAGAAACCATCCTATCCTTAGAGGAAACCCCAACCCAGAATTCCTTAAAGCAATGTCCCTAAGATCTACTTGCACAGTGGTTCCTGCTCTAAGTGTCTGGTCTGCATCGGTGATGGTGGTCCTGCAGTAAACACAGCCAGGGTCCTGGACAGGGCACACTCAGCCTCCACTCTCCATGCAGGAACAGGAGCAGTGGTTCTCAAAGTGTGGTCAGGAGATCTCAGGGGACCCTGATACTCTTTCAAGGGGTCACTGAGGAAAAAACTGTTTGCATAATAATACGAAGGTATTTTCTTATAATTTATCCACTGACATTTTTTAGAGCTACATGTAGATTGAACACAGAAGTAAGCATGAGAATCTTCTGTTATTAGTATATAAAAAAGATTTGTAAAACTACAAAACGACGTCATTCTCATTAATTTTTATCTTGTTTTCAACGGTCAAGTTATTTTTTCCTAAGAGTTTACTTTTGTTAACACACAATGCTAATTTTATTACTAATTTGAAATGAATCAATGTGCATATTGAAAATTTTTGTTTTAATTCCTAATATAATAGACACTGATCTATATAACCGACAAAAGCAAAGGCCTTTTCAGGTCCTCAATAACCTTTGAGTATGAAGAGGATCCCAATCACAAAAAAGCCTGAGAGCAGCTGTCCTAGTGGGAAGTACATGAACTTTGGAGTCCGGCAGACCCTGGCTCGAATTCTGATTATCTCCTGACTCCAAGGATTTGCCAACCTTCTCTGCACTTCGTTTTTGGAATGAAGATAATGCTAGTCCCCAGGGAGGCTCTGCAGGTAGAGTGAGGTAGGAGAGCAGAGGGAGTGAGCAGGTACTCTGGGACTGGGGACCATGGATGAAGCTGCAGCCACAGACAGCCACCCCTCAGGTCTACAAGCTTCCGTCTAGAGAGGTGAGGACTCTGCCCTTTCCTCCTCAGTCCTCAGCCCAGTGCAAGGAGGCTGCTTTTAGTGAACTTCAAGGACTTGATGCGCTCACGTAGGCTGTTCTCTTTTCCTCTTTATCTGTCCTCTCCTGAAGATTCATGATAATCATAACGCCTCCCGCTCCCTCTCTGTGCTCTGGGACACCAGATGGCAGGAAATGGACCATTTCGCTCACAAAGGGAGCTGTCCTCAGGACAGCCACCACAAGTGCCCGCTTAGTGGGTATGCCCTCTCAGGTTGCAGGTGGAGCAAGTGGAACACAAAGCATCAGAGCAATATCTATGATCCCAGTTGGTGTGCAAATGCGTGCTCCTGTGCATCTCCATGAGCTGCTGACCCATGGTTACTCATCCAGATACTGTGCTTTCCTTGGGGCAGGTACCTGGGATTGACCAAATCAGGTTCGACGCCCATATGGAAAGGCAGGAGCAGTCATGTGCCTGCAAGTCAGAGGCTAGGTGTGTGCAGCTGAGTCGATGCATTGTCTGCTTGTTTCTCCCACTGTGTCTGTCTCTAAGATTGCAATTTCAAATTTCTCTGGGAATTTCTAAGACTGCAATTTCAAATTTCTCTGGGAATTTCCGTATGATACTTAGACCTTCAGTAGTAATCTTGGAGAGGGAGTGTCACAGGACTCTCATGAGATGTGTAGCAGATAGGCAGGTAAGCATGTGTATACAATGTTGAATAGGAAACCCAAAGCACCACTACTGTAGATTTTGGAAGTAGAATGTGAGTATGTTTGGTCTATATTATTCAGCAGACCATTCTCACCCAGCTTGTAGAACTCTACGCCTTTCCATTCACAGTTGGAATGGAAACCTCTTGGGATTTAGGCCCATGGATTGAGAATTGAGGGGAAGATCTGCCATCCTTTACCTCAGCCTGCTCTGCCTCTCTCACTAACACTTAGTGAAGTTTCCTTCTCTCACTCCTCAGCCTCAAAGGGAAAATGATCCCACAGGGACTTGAGTTCCGGTGTTGTAGAGGCATCTCTCTGAGTGTGATGTGGTGATCCCTTATCTTTTCAGGATCTACCTCAGACATGTTGTATCAAACCATCAGGGTGTTGAGACTGCAGGGGAACTGTGTTTGTAGAGTTCCAAAATGGTTCTTATATAACCCAGATTTAAAAATCACTAGGTGATGATCATTACATATTTTCACATGTGACCTTGATTTAGAGAAAGTTTTGAGAGCATGCTTTCTTGAGCCTCCATGCTAGGGGCTTACTTGAGTTTTTCACAGATTGCAGAGAAATGTATAGATGATGTCCGGGACTGGGAAGAAATTAATGGGCTGGGGGCACAGTGCAATGCAACTGTTATAGACAGGACACTGGAAACCGGAATTGGGGAGGTGGAATTGGGGAGGTGGGGGAATCTAAGTCTGACTTTGACTTCATTTGGCATTTCTCAGAGAGAGACAATATTTAGGCAAATCACTCCTATGAAATCAGAAGAAAAGTGGAAGTAGGATGGCACGTGAATCTAGAGTGGCTCCTGTCACGGCAAGAGGATTTTAGGTCTAGTGGAGTTCTTTGCCATTCTTGTTGGTTTCCTCAGGATCTGAAACTTGTCATTTGGAATACAGACTTACATGTTGGTAGTATTTGCTGAGATAATTTTATCTTTATTTGATTTTTGTCTTTATAAGTGTTTTGAGACTTTCAGCATGTCTGAAATTATGCTGAGAAAGACAGAGGTACAGAGAAATCTTAGCTGTCCTTGAGTGTGAGTTTTTGTGGAAGAGTAGCATATATTTAGCGTGTTGGGGGCAGTGGGAGAAACTCTTGTGCCCACCTTTGACTGCTTTACCTTTCTCTTCTGTTCTTGGGTTCACCCTGCTCATCCAGTCCTCCTATGCAGGAGAAAGATCAGACAGAGCCTTCTCTCTGACCCCCAAGGTCAACCAACTGAGCTCCACCCTCCCTGGCAACTGCATTGGCAAAACTGCCCATGTCAGAGAGCCATGAGCAGTTTCTGTCTCAAGGACAACCAGGATTACAGATTGGGATTCTTGCCTGTGCCCTTATTCTAAGATCTCAAGGTTTTTAGCACATTTCTTTTTCTTTTTTTTTTTTTTGAGTTGCAGTCTCACTCTGTTGCCCAGACTGGAGTGCAGTGGCCGGTCCCGGCCACTGCAGCCTCGACCTACTGGGCTCCGGCAATTCTTCCGCCTCAGCCTTCCAAGTAGCTGGAACTACAGGCGCGCGCTACCATGCCCGGCTAGTTTTTTGATTTATTGTAGAGATGAGGTCTAGCCAAGTTGCCCAGGCGGGTCTCGAACCCGTGGGCTCAGGCAATCCACTCACCTCAGCCTCCCAAAGCGCGGGATTACAGGCTGAGCCACCGAGCCCGGCTTTTAGCACATTTCTATATACATTTTGTAGGTAGGGATAGGAACAGTGACATTTTTTTTTTAATGGCAGAAAAAATAGCAAGAGAGGTGAATAAAATCAGGTAGAAATCAAGATTACAGGGACTATTCTGCTCACATAGTGAACATGTAACCTACGAGCTGTCACTGGGAAGAAGTTAACTCACGGGCCTATTGTTTAGCTAGTGGCTTGTTCCAGAAAGAGTGGCTATAAATGCCACTTGTACTTCAGGTTGAATTATATCTTTTTTTTTTCTTTGGTTCTTTCTTCCGCCTTTCATGCCAGCCATCTGTCTTCCCTACATGTGGACATAATGGGCATAGAAACTGCCAGGCCTGAAGAGTGTGGAGTGGCTCTACCATATAGCCCTGTCAGGACAAATACTGTGGAAAGCCCCAAATCCCTGCTAGGGAGTCAGTGTCAGAAGACAGACTCCAATCCTACTTGGAAAAAATTTATTTTCTTGTGGTAAACCCAGAAAACAACACAATAACTTACTATTCACAGAAAAATCTTTGCTGGCGGGGTTCAGAGGAATAAGAAATACAGTGCTTTTGTGGACTAAAATATTGCTATGACAAAGAATACAATTTTGGATTTGAAATATGAAATTCAAAAGGTGCAGGGACTTCTGGAGAAAACCACAGTGGTTTCTATAAAGCCCAAATGCACCAAAACATTTTTTTGGGGTGACAACATTTGAAGGCAACAAGAGTCTTAAAGACTCTAGAGTGAAAAGGTCACTGCGGCTACTTGCAATGAATTTGCCAACATTTTTTTTGGTTTTAAAATTTAAATATCAATATCTTCAGTTTTGTTATCAAGTCTGATTTTCTTACAGTCCATCTGGTTTCACTCATTCTCAGGTCCTTATTTTCTTTACCTGAAGATTATGAATTTGTATTCAGTGTTTTCATTTTAAAAATGAAGGTCCAGAGAGGTGGGCTGATTTACCTAGGGTCACAGAGCCAATTAATGCCCAAACAAAGATTAACATACCCCTCTTCAACTGTGTGTTCTTTCACCACATAATGCTTTTTTTCTTAATTTTTTAATCCTGCCAATAAAGAATAAATCTATTCTGGTGAAAACAGCATGTTATTTTAGACTGATGTGGAAATTCATAGAGACACAAAATGATATATGCAGAATGACAATGCTAAGTCAATATCCAACAATATCCAAACAAAGACCCTCACCCCTGATTTGTTTCTATTTCCTCCCTGACTTGGGTGGGTGGGGATAGGGTGAGGGTGCAAGTGATCCATGAGAGTTCTTACCATCCTTTCTGTAGCTGCTCTGGGGTGAGTAGGTGAAGAGTCAGAATTACTCCTAGGCAACCCTTTTTGCTTTGGGCAGCCCTTTTAGAGACCGAGGGAGGTTTCGAGGAGGGAGAGCTAAGTTCCGTCCCTTCCACCATCTGAAAGTACATATGTCCCTGATGGGGGTATCAGGAGTCTTTTCTATGTACAAAAACGAACTTGCTGTCTATTATCATATTATTTGACAAAGACAAGATAGGTTTTTACTAAAATTGGGGGATAATTTGGGTTGAGCTGGTTTTAATAATGCTGCAGAGCACACATGGGGGCTCCTCAAAGAGATCAGTCCCTGGCTTGACTGGAAGAATGTCCCAGGGTGGTTCCCATGTCCTCAGGGATGTGTGGCAGCAACTTCCTGCCATGTAGCCCAGGAGTCCCATATAAAATCTGCTAACATCTGAATCAGCATTTAAGATTGGACCAAGGCATCAAGATTTCAAAGGACTTGCAGCGAAGCTGGAAGACTGATCAGGGACTTAGCTGAAAACTAGTTGACTGTGACAATAGGACTTAGAATGCACACCTGGGCTTGGGAGTAGTGCGTGCATGCCTGTGTGTAAGAGTGTGTACACGTGTGTGTGTGTGTGTGTGTGTGTGTTGTGTTTACATGCATGATAGGGTGCTATGGAAGGAAGGAGTTTCTGGAAGGAAAAAATTTAAACTCCACTAAAGGCATAGCTCTGATGGAGATAAGGTTACAGTCACTAACTGCACAGTATTAATCACCATCGTTTCTGACTGGGCCACCTGTTGTTTTCTGGTCACAAGCTTCTAAACACCGGCCTAACCCATAGCAGATAGATGCTTATTTTAATGTGGGTGTTCTGCTCACAGGTGGGAGTTGTCAGTCTTTCAAATACATCAGTGAGATGGACTCTGGCTTTCCCTGCATCGTTTCCTGAAAACCTTTTCCTTGAGCTTACACACTAGAGGCAAGAATTACCACAGCAAGTTAACGTTTAAATATGACTTGTCATATTTACACATATGCAGGAACTAGTGAAGAAGTGAAGTGAATGTCTACACAACTCACCACTTATACATTTTTTCCCTTGAAATGAAGAGAATAATTGAGGCAAAGTTAATTTTGTTCTGCGTTATCTAGTCTATTGCTTTGTTTCTTGCTTTATGTGTGCAGACATAGAATTAAGTCCGTCAATCCCATAGGGAAATGGTGGGGAAAATACCAGTCCTTGAATAAAATGACAGACTTTGAAAATTCAACTAAATATTTTTTTATCTTCTACTGTATTATGGGTGGCAATATGCAAATTACTTCCCTGCAAATGAAAGGGTAACAGTAGTTATTGTCAGACATTGGAAAATATATTCAAAAAGATTTCTCAGTAGATTTTATGCTTTATTTTATACTGAATACAATTCAGCCCATTACAATATACGAAAATCCAAAACTAAATGCATGTAAAGTCCTTAAAGCACAGTTCTCGTTATTAAAATACTGTTAAGCTTTACTAATTTATTTAAACAAAACAAGGCTGGAATGGGGATATCAACCTGGATGTTTGCATTCAGGATACATTCCTTCTTACCAAGAAACCACAACAAAACATTTTTCCAGTTCTTCTTTTTCTCTCCTAAAGTCAACGTCTAGGAGTGAGAAATGAAAGAAATTGCTAGGCAGTGATGCTGGCCCTAAGTACAACGGTGAAATAGGTGAGACCTTTCCAGGACCCTTCTTCTGGACTGTCCCTGTACTCTCCCATCCCTCGCAGATTCTGGTGACATTTCTTTCTTCTCTTTGGCCAGCTGAAGCTCTCAAAGTGACTCCCAATTGCCCCACACTTTCCATGACATTGATTTCATCCTTTGCAACCAATATTCCCCTTGCCCTCTATCCCAACAAAATGTTTGCAGGGCATCTGCCTAGCCCAAGTGATAAACCAGTGAAAACAAGGTAGAGCTTTGCCACTGAGGATCTTCCCTGGCCAAACAGCATATGCATTTCTAAAGAGACCTCAAGCTCCAGAAGGACTCATATAGCAATTATCAGCACTGTGTGAGGGTCAGGGAGAAAATATTTGTGGAAGGGAAAGTTATGGACTCAATGTGCCCTCCCCGAATTCATATGTGGAAACCCTGTCCTCCAAGGTGATGGTATTAGGAGTCGAGGTTTTGGAAGGTGATTTGGTCAAGAGACAAGAGCCAGCTTGCTTCCTCCCTCTCTCTGTTTTCCTCCATGTGAGGACACAGAGAAAAGGTGCTTTCTGTAAACCAGAAAACAAGCCCTCACCAGACATTGAATCTGCCAGTACCTTGATTTTGGACTTTGCCATTTTCAGAACTGTGACAAATAAATACTTGTTGCTTAAGTCACACAGTCTATGGTGATTTGTTACAGCAGCCAGATGGACTAGGATTTAAGGCAGTTTACTCTGGTGTTCCTAAAATTCTTCCTCCTGGATGATCACTCTGATTCCTGCTTTCCATCCAGAATGAGGGTAGGCAGAATGGACCCACTTATTTAAAAACTCTTCCAACTTGGTATTTATCTTGCTTCTTCAGCTCATCCCACACATTCTGGTGAGTGGCATCTTCCTGCATAGTGAAGGCCTGCCCACTCACCTCTAAAATCTTTACTGATTCCTCATTACCTAACAGATTAATTCCAAACTCTTTATTTTGCCTTCTAGATGTCCAGCAGGCTGGGTCTGTCTGTCTTCCCCACCTCCTGTTTGATATGTCCCGGCACGCATCCTGTGTCCTTATGACATCACTTGACTTGCAATTTTTCCAACAATTCCTCCCTGTTCTACTTCACGGTCATGCCCATCTTTCAACCAGGACTATCTCTCTCTTCATTCTCTGCTTGCAACCTACCTATGTGCATCCTCCTTTCTATATGGGAATCCAATATAAGCCCTTATCCCATCAACTCAAGCTACCATAGCATGTGCACCCCTTTTCCTTAGTGGTTCTCATGGAAAGAGGTGCTTGTCATAATTATTGGAGAAATCTTCTCAAATGATTCCTAACTTGGCTTTCTCCACCCCCAAATCACTTCATAAAGCTTCTCAGGTAATTTGATATTTCCCCTAGATGGAGAGGTTGTATGCTTTGTTTTGATTTATTCAGGAGGACTCATTATCTGAGTATTCATTATTCCAGTAGCTATAATTATCCCCCTCCACAGAGAAATGAAATATCACCAATAAATTGACTACTTACACAATTAATTCCTTTAATCATGCCTCTCTGATCAACACTGGCATTTATCTTGGTAGAATCTCTTGGTCAGCCTTGCTGATTTTTGGATGGCCATTCTGTACAATGTGATTGCAAAATGAAGATGGGAAGATGGAGAATTTCATGAAGTTGATGAAACTGATGCTGGGAAACTCTAGACCAGCATATAAAGACCAGATAATTAAAGAAGAAGAAACACAAAATGATAATTCACATCATGATTGGTGCTCCTAGAGAGAATGATTTGAAGAGGACTAAGAGATGCTTATAGAAAAGCCAGTGAAAACGTGTGTGTGTTTTTAAACAACTCTCTTTACGATCATGCTGTAAAAGTCAAACAGGAAGTGGAATGTATTACATCATGCTATTATATTTTATAGCATCACATACAAAGAAATGTTTAACCTCATTACTCTAAAAAACACATTCTGAATATAGTATTCATTAATTTATATTTTGTACTGAGATAAAATAAATATATAAAATAAATTACAGCATGTCTACAAAAAAGTCTACTCCAGGTGTTGAATGAGAGCTTAGACTGGGCTCTCTTATCTAGTAGAATATAAGATCAGGTCATATATTTATGATGCCAGGAAATAAGGGAAAACCAGGGCTTGGTAAAGTGATGACCCTTTTCCCTGAGTGTTCTCATAAGTGAGATTCCTTGTGTTACAGCAGACTCTACTGTGTGAAGAAAAACAACAGTCTCACCAGACAAGAAGTCCAGTGTCTCAAAGTCTCAGAATTTTCTACAAAAAGGACCCGAGTATCCAGAAAGTATGGATATAAAGTCCATAGAAGCACAAGTCCACAGGTAGCTGTCCAAATGTGGATCAATCATGAGATTTCTGATTAAGTATTCCATTCCACGTTAACCCTAAAGTGGCTTAATTATGACCACAACCAGATTTTTGTTTATCACCTGCCTGTGTTTCAACCTCCTCATCTACAATGATGGGTTGGGATTAGACTGCCATTTAAGTTCTACTCTGCTTGCATTCCACTCACAATGTATAATGGTAAGATTATGCTCACCTTCCCCATCATCATTCTTTGGTTTATGAATCAGTGCATGGTGGAAGTCTGAACTGTGTCTTATTAAATGTACTAAAACAAATCTATTTTGACACTGTTAAGCTTTAATTTTCAAAATAAAGTCAATCAATTTTTTAAGATCTATGAAATTTGTAATCTTGTTTATAAGTGCTTTTTAAACTCCAGTATCAATTTTCTTCAAAGAGTAAGGTTAGTTACTCCGATGTCTAATACCTTGTGAGGCAGTAAGTATCTTGCAGATGTGAACCATGTCTTCATTCTTACAGCCACAGTGCATAGTTAGCATCCAAGAGAAATTGAAGGGGAGCCAGTTAAAATTAATAGTACATGTAAAAATTGGTTTAGTTTACTTTTGCTTAGAAGGACAGTGAAAATGAGATTCTCCTAGGCTTCAGAAAAGCCATCTGGTTTTTTAATCTCCAAGAGGTGGATCTTTGTCCTTTTCTTATATCTATTTCTTGCATTTGTTCTATGTTCTGAATTAAACTTCTCTTGGCCAGGGACTGTTTGCTTTTCTAATCCTCACTCTGCCTGTAAAGGCATCATTCTGGAGCTCCAGTTGGTGACTAACTTGCCTGGGCAGAAGGGGATTACTCAGGTACACAGGCAAAATCCTAACTTTTTGAAAGAAGAGAAAATCTCAGTTCTCATGTATCTACCCAGAAAAAGGAGGCATTTGTATTTTATGGGTAGTGTTTTAAGACAGCGCCATATCTTTAAAAGGAATGCTTGTTTATTATGACCAAGCCAACTTCTGTGCTTAAGATATTCAGCTGGAACTAGAAGCCAGCTTGCTGACTTCCAACCCTGACTCTTTGCCAGTTACAGGGCTACCTACACTGTGTTGTGGATAGCAGAGCAGACCAAACCGCTCCAATGTTTCTATAAACTACAGAACAAATATTTTCTTAACTTTTTACTAAGAAAGATTTCAAACAAAAGCAGAAAGACTAGCATAATAAGCCTCCATATATGCATAATGTAGCTTCAACTATTATTTTCCCACAATTGCTTCACTTATTATTGCTTACCTTTCCCTTCCCTTCTCCTTCCTTCCTTCCTTCTTTCCTTCCTTCCTTCCTTCCTTCCTTCCTTCCTTCCTTCCTTCCTTCCTTCCTTCCTTCCTTCCTTCCCTTCCTTCCCTTCTCTCTCTTCCTCCCAACCTCCCTCCCTCCTTCTTCCTCCCCCATTTCTTTCTCCCTTAGGAAGTCTATTCCAGCCATACATGATTCCATCCTTCAGTATTTCAGAAGAGAAACAAGACCAGTTATCCTTTAGAAATCGCATATTTTAGATTTTTCTGGTTGTTTCCTTGTGGCATAATTTAACTTGTTTATATTTTTGTTTTTTTTTCTGGAGAGGAGGTGGTGATGTCTCCTTCACAGTGCATTATTTTAGGAGACACACAACATCTTGTGGCCTCACTTTTTGTGATGCTAAGAGAATCTGAGCTCTACATTATGAAGTCTATCATCAATCTGTCATCAAATGGCCTCATCCACTTAATGAACCTTGCTAAATCCATTATTTCCCTTGGAGTTTTGAATTCATGATATTTCTAATTCTATTATTCTTTCCACTTATTAGCTGAATTCCTTTCTAACAAGAACTTCAACTTCCCGTCATCAGAGAGGGAATTTGGTCACCCTAAATTCACTTTGTATCGAAAAGGCAAGGTAAATACTTAGTTCTTTATTTTTAACCGCCAACTTTCAGTGTAAAAAGTTGATATCCTAGTTACTTCCAAAATGTTTAATAAGGCCCTTCCTTCCTTTCCTTTGGGCTTTTTCTTTTTTAATAGTAATTCAAATACATTATTCTAAAAATATGTTTAATATGTTTCAATCAATTGCATTCATTATTCTTTTAATTAAAATGGTCTCATCTTTGACCAATATAAATCCCTTTTTATTGGTCTTAGTTTTTCTTTTAATACGACCTGTGAGCTTTTGGTTGCTTCTTTGCTTTCTGGGACAACGAGATGTTCCAGGATCATCTTGTATATTTCCTCCCCTGGACTGAGTACCCGCTATTACTCCAATTATCTCTCTTTTAGTAGTAAATGATACATAGACTTGACAGTCAGGGCTGTTTGTGTGTTCACTACAGTTGAATTGCCATTTTTTTTCTATTCCCTTTTTAGTGGACATGTATGCAAAATATATAGTTTTGAAAAAATATTATGAGCTCATCCCGATGAGCTAAATTTGAGTTGTATATAGAAAGGTTTTTTAAAAAATTTATCTTCTTTCATGTTATATCCATAACTCTTTTGCTTTACATTGACAGCTTTGGTTCCTATTAACACTTATTTTCACCATTCCACACCTTGTATAGGAGAGTTTCAAAAGATGTGATAGTAAGATTACAAGTACAAATTTGACCAGTAAAGTTTAAGATATTCTTTGCAGTTCCAATTTTTTTTTTAATATGTCTCATGACGTTAGTATAACCAAAATTCTGGTTAAATTCACATACAAAATGTTGTTTCACTTTCTCCCTGCTGTTTTTCTCCTTGTTGTAACTTCTGGCCTTGAGCTTCTTGGAGCTGGTTGCTTCCTCTGCATTGGAAATAAATTTTTTCTTTGTCGTTATGTCATTAACTTGGCCTAGAGATAGATTCACTCATATGTTTGTTTTTGTTTTTAAGTATATTTATATTTTATTTGGTTTTATGTTTTGAATACAGAAAACATATATTTCTTTCTTTTTCTTTTCTTTTCTTTCTTCTTTAAGATTCAGGGAGTCATGTGCAGGCTTGTGACACGGTATACTGTGTGACAGTGAGGTTAGAGCTTCAGTTGAACCGGTCACCCAAATAGTGAACACATCCTCCATAGACAGTTTTTCAGACCTTGACCTCTACCTTCCTCTCCCCTTTAGGAGTCCACAGTATCTGCTGCTGTACCATCTTCATGCTGGGTTTAACCCATGTTTAGCTCTTGTTTATAAAGCAAGAATGTGTGGCATTTGGTTTTCTGTTTCTGCAGAAAACGTATTTGTAAAGACAAATTTATATAACAAGGCATATTAGAGAAGTATCCTTTCATTCCTGCCCTTCCATTCTTTCTCATTTTCATTAATTTTGGTTTTCCCTTCTAGTGTTTTCTTTTCAAAAAATAAAAATGTTTGTGCATGTATGTGCATATGTGTAATTTCCCTTACATGAATGGTATATACTCGACATAGTTTTTTCCTTTTAACTTACAGTTTTTAAGAGTAAATCCTAGAGATTGCTCCAACTGGAACATAGATCTATTTTTCTTCTTTTTTCTTCTTAAACCTGCATTATGCTCCATTATGTAGCTATATGAAAATTTATTAAATTGATTCTTTAGTGATGAACATTTGGGCTGATTCCAATTTTTACAGTGAATAAGCTGGCATGACTATTGCTTCATACTTTGGAGGCGTATCTTCAGGATAGACTCTAAGAAGTGGGGCTGCCAGACCAAGGATGAATGTATTTGTGTCTCTTTTGGATATTAAGTCTCGCTGCATTGGACTGTCTGGCAGTCCATCCACACACATGAGAACTCCTGTTTCTCCACGGCCTCCCTGAAAGAGGACATTGTCAAATATTCAAACTTTTGTCAACATTACAGGAAAGAAAGAATGTCTCAGTGCGTTTTTTATTTGATTTCTCTTATTGTAAAGAGGTAAATCATTTTTTCCCGTTTCATATGCCAACAGAGAATCTTGTCAAATTTTTAGATATTTTTGATATTTAGATATTTTAATCAAACTCACCATGCAACCTGATGATTTGGAAGCTCAAATTTATTTTTAAGTTTAACAGGTTGGCAGCAGGAAAAGAAAAAGTTAACCATGGCTTTCGGGTATCCTTTTTTTCCTACAATTATATTGGGGGCTTCCTCAATATAATTGTGTAAGTGTATCTGGTAATGCACCATGAGTCAAAACTCATTGTCACAGTGCAGGGGAAGCAGCCAGCTTTAAGTGGTACAAGGCCAGAAGTGGAGGCAAGGAGACCAACTGCAGGGAGAAAGCAAAGTATTTTATTACTCAGTATATGAGAAGATGATTCAAACACTAATGCCCAGGGATTCCAAGTAATGAGCTTTACTTAATAGGATTCTGGCCCTCTACCTACTATCTAAACTTACTCAAATACAGGTTCTAATGGAGGGAGAAAATTATAAAGAATCAATTTTATAGTTGTCTACAACATCAGGGTCTCCTACATATTAGAAACAAAAATCAATTGATGGAAACCATAGTGTTTGCTGATGGAACAAGAATGCAGCACTTTGTAAAAATTCTTTCTCAGAATCTCTTAATTTGAGAGCAAATATGCAGAGACAAATATACAGGATGTAGTTTCTTTTTGATGTCAAAATTCTATTTATGATTAGGTTTTCTGTGGCTGATCATAAATGTTAAATTGGAATAGACAAATTATACCATTAACTTAACTGCCTCAGTTTTTCATTGTAGGAGCTGAAGGGATGTTTCATAAACATCACTAGACATCTAAAGCCCAAAAGTTAACTGGATAAAAAAAAATTGGGTTTTCTTTTTGTTTTTCAATATCTCTCAGGCAGAAACCTCCATATCCTCACAAATGAGTTGTTAAATTTATCTTTTGGCCTTACAGACAATCATACTGGAAACTGAGATAACCACAGGCCAGTTTCCATTTGTCAAAGTGTGGCTATTTCCCTTAGTGTCAAGGGTCATTTCAGAGGCCTCTGCACAACTTGCACATAACATTTAGAACATAGAAATCAGCCTTTGGCAGGAACTTTCACTGTAGAGCTTTGGGTTGGAGCAAAGGAAAGAGAAATATTAGATGTATAGGTTCTGGTTAGGCACTAAAAACCTGAGGACATGGACGTGCTTCCAAGTAACTGGAGATAGCAGTTAGTAAGCACAGATGCGAGTGTGTTGCAGGAATGTAAAGACAGGCTTACAACTTCACTTTATTTCCACAGATATTTAATAAGTACTGAGTTTAGTAGAGGCTGGCAAACCAGAGGCACTAGATAAATATTTGTTAAATGAGTAAATGATTGTGAGACCTTGGAATAGACTCCACAGGAGATAAAATCTAGCACTGACTATTTTTCTCATATAGATAGTATATCTGTATTTCTTCTTGACTATTTTCAGCTGTTTTATTCCATCTTCCCTTGACATTTCATACTAAAATGCACTTCTTCCAAGACATTTTCTAATTAATTTCAAGAGAAAAACAGAATCCATTAGTCTTCATCTTATATTTCTCTTTATTTTAAAAGATTGGTTTTAAAATAATTTAGGGGTCATCTGAACATTCTATAAATTCTGAGTAGGTTACAGGTAACCTGGAGTGACACACTGGCCCATAAGAAATCATTAGTTTTTTAATCAGTATGGAGAATGTATTAGTTTTCTGGGACTACCGTTAATAAAGTACCACCGATTATGTGGTTTCAACAACAGAAATTTATTGTCTCGCAGTTCTAGAGGCTAGAAGTCCAAGATCAAGGTGTGGGCACGGCTATGTTCCCTTGGAGGGTGCTGAGGAAAAATCTGTCCCAGGCCTCTCTTCCAGCTCTGGCTAGTTTCCTAGTGTGTGGCAGAATAGCTCCAATCTACACATGCCTGTCTTCCTGTGTGCATGTGTATGTGTCCAAGGGAGACATGTTATATTGGACTAAGACCCGCCCTAATGACCTCATCTTAGCTAATTATATCTGCAAAGACCCTTTTTCAAAATAAGATGACATTCTGAGATGCTGGCGGTCAGAACTCCAATGTGTTTTTGGGTGTCACAATGCAACCCGTAACAGAAATCTTAGTTGTGAGTTCATCAGTGGAAATCAGTTAATTGCAATTAAATGCTTAAGTGCAATCCTAGGATGATAGATCTTAATATGGGATCAGTAGCGCCCACTATAATTTCATTGTCCTGTGAGGTGAATGTGACAAAGAAGTCCGCTGCAATAGTCTGAATATTTGTTTCTGTATGTTTGCAAAGTTCGTATATTGAAATTTTAATCTCTAAGGTGGTGGTATTAGGAGGCGGGGCCTTTGGGGAGGTGATTAGGTCATGGAGGTGGAGCCCTCATAAATGAGATTAGTGCCCTTATAAAGAGAGGCATGAGAAATCTTATTCCTTCTCTTTCTGTTTTCTGCCATGGGAAGACACAGCAAGAAGTCACCATCTATGAACCAGGAAATGGGCCCTCACCAGACACTAAAACTGTCAGGGCCTGAATCTTGGACTTTCTTGCCTTTAGAACTGTAAAGAATAAATGTCCGCTATTTATAAGCTACCCAGTCTATAGCATTTTGTTATAGTAACCTGAATGGATTAAGACACCAGCCAAAAGAAAATATTTAAGAGTAAAATAATTACTTTAAAAAAATTAATTCCAGAAGAAACCTTTTGAGAATATATCATTAAGCATAAGATATTCTTGAACTTAAAGGGAAATTATCTTGTTGAGGTGCCAGAACACATATATTAGACTTTATTTTTTTGTTTTCATTTATTTTTATTTTTTGAGTTGAAGTCACTCCATCGCCCAGACTGGAGTGCAGTGGCATGCTCCCGGCCACTACAGCCTCGACCTGCTGGGCTCCAGCAATCCTTCCACCTCAGCCTTCCAAGTAGCTGGAACTACAGGCTGCGCTACCATGCCTGGCTAATTTTTTATTTATTGTAGAGATGAGGTCTCACCAAGCTTCCCAGGTGGGTCTTGAACCTGCAGGCTCAGGCAATCCACTCACCTCGGCCTTCCAAAGTGCTGGGATTATAAGCTGAGCCACCGAGCCTGGCCTATATTAGACTTTAAATAGTCACATATTGGTTAATATTAAATGATACCCTTCTGATCCTACAATGAAAAGAAGATAAATGTTTAGGTTGCCAAATTGCAAACATTTAAAAGTAGAAAGAGATTGACTTTCTGATTGGTAAAGTTAGGAGCTCAGCACACTCACTCCCTGGTAAAACAACCATTTAACTACTGAAGATTAATTTTAAAAATCACTATGCAAAGTCTGAAAATGTCCTAAGGTACTATACTAAACAGAGAAACATCCATTCAAGAAAATCTACTAACTCTCTGTAAGAACAACAAGACACGATGACACTTAAGCCACAACTTGCTCAGACTCACCCTCCCTTCTTGAAGCTTAGTATGAAAGAAGTTCCATTCTGGGTGGGTATAACCAAGAAGATGGGGCTCCCTCTTCTCCTATTTCTCGGTATAGAGCTACACTTTCAGCCTGGGAGAAACAGACTGCTGACCTATCTCATTATTCTCAGCTTTGTGTTGCAGAAATTCTATTCCAGGTGAGTATAGCAGACATGGAACCTTCTTTGGGGCCTGTGCCCCCCACAAGCATGGAAATAAAGGAAAATCTTAAGCCCCTTCAAGAGAAATTCCAAGCACCTAGATAACATTCTGCAGTTAATGAGCAACCTGATAAGCAAGAAAGTAATAATAGCTTAAAACAATAGCTACCCAAGTAAGCTAGAACCACAAGATGTTTGGTTCCCCGTAGAAACGAAAGATAACATCTTAACATATGTTCCTGAGTTGTTTTTCCAAAATCTAGATCCCTACCCAGATGGAAAACACCAACAAAGTCACACAGACTTCAGATAAGGGGGAACTGTGGATGAACTCTGACTACTGTTTTTTTTCTAAATTTCCTCCTGAAAATAAAGAGTCAAGTCCAGAGGCCATAGCATTCCTCTATGTTGACCACATGTTTTTGGCAAAGCCTTGCTTCTTTAACCAATGGCAAATCACAGAATCTCTGAATCTACCTATAACTTGTAAGCTCCACTTCAAGATAGCCCACTTTTTTTGGCCGAAAAATGCGTGACTTACATGTACTGATTTATGAGTTTGCCTGTAAATTCTGTTTTCCTAAATTGCGTTCCTGCCTTTAAAAACCCTTGCTTTTTTTTTTAATTAATATTTTTTATTTTAAAATTGTGGGGTACAGTTAAGGTTTAGGTATACAAATATGCATCGTTCAGGTGCCCTTGTTGATAAGGGGTGTCTCCCCATTCCCAGACAGATATTGACTACCATTAATCCCAACTTCCTTCCCCTCCCCCCCATAGTTTCCCACCACTGTCAATTCTTTTCTTATATTACTAATGATAGATGTTCAAGGTCCACTATATGAGAAAATGTGATACTCAGATGTTTGTTTCTGTGAGAGATCACTCAGTATTATAGACTCTAGTTCCATCCAGGTTGCTGCGAAATTCATGATTTTGTTCTTTTTTATGGCTGCGTAGTATTTCATAGTGTATATGTACCACATTTTTAAATCCAGTCCTCTTTTGATGGACAGCATGGTTGATTCCAGGTTCTTGCTATTGTGAACAATGCTGCGATAAACATATGCCTGCAGCCTAAAAGCTCTAAATATCGACCTCCCATATAACCCCGCAATCCCCCTACTGGGAATATACCCTGAAGAACTCAAATCACTCTATAAAAAAACCCTTGCTCTAATCCACTGGGGAGTTTGGGTCTTAAGCATGAGTTACTCAATTCTCCTTGTTTGGTCTCTGCAAATAAATGTCCTTCTTTCTCTTGCTACAAACCTCGGTGAGAATATTTGACTTTGCTGTACTGAGCAAGTGGACTCAAGCTTGATTCTGTAACACAGCCAAGAGGATGTGGCTCCCTTTCCCCATCAGTCTCCCAGCTGTAGCCACGAAGGTCTAATCCAGACACAGCTGACTGAGAATACTGGGCCTCGGTCTCCCTAACCCAAGCTTACTTGGAGGACAGAACTTCTGTGCAGGGAGAGGCAAATTGGCAAAACTAAGATCCACAATCTCCATTTACAGCCCCAAATTAATAGAGAAGAGCTATCATTCTGGGAGAAGCAGGTTGCTGACCAGAGTTCCATCATTGGGGCAGTGGCATAGAGGCTCTGCCCAGTGGAAAAGGCAAGGCAAAAGGATAATCATTTCTGCCAAAGGGGACAAACTTTATTTGAAACAGAGCATGTGGAAGTTAATTTGAATTTAGATTCAATCATACTCAGTGATCTATCACAGAAACAAAGAACAGAGTACCATATGTTCTCACTCATAAGTGGACCTTGAACAATTATCCTAATACTACAAGAAAGGGATTGTCAGTAGTGGGAAACTGCCAGGGGAGGGAAAGTGGGATTGGCAGTTGAGGGAAACTGCTAGGGGAGGGAGGGGCACACCTCATCAACAAGGGTACCTGCATAATCAACGTTTGTATACCTAACCGTGAATTGTATCCCACATCTTTATAATAAAAAAGTAATTAAAACAAATAAACAACAACAACAACAACAAAAACCCCAAACAAAACAAAACAAACAAACGAAAAACAATGGAGATCTTGGTGGTGAGCAATGAAAAAAGGTGATCCGTGATACAGCACAAGTGAAATGGTAGATTAGCAGGAAGTTTGACAGAGAACCAAGGAATGCATAGACTGGTAAAAAGAGCCATCCTGTGGTCAGAGCAGCCTCAGAGACCCGCAATGTCTTATATCCACAGAGCAGTACAACTTTAATCAGATCAGACCATGGGGCAATTCACGCCAAAGGATCTTGTTGAAAACAACGGAGCAATCAGCTGGTAATCTGTACCAGCTAACGACCAGGTGTGATACCACAGAGGCAGACCTGAATACTTACTGGGAAGATTTGGGAAAGGGACAAAGAGAGCCTAACTAAACCCGCTAGGAAACTGGCAAATTAAGACCAAGATAGAAAGTCTCTGTGACTTTATACAACATTTTATACAACATACAATATGCAACATACAATATATAATATGAAACTCCTGGAGATTTATATATAGACATTTGCTATCTATATGATACAATATATTAGATTAGATTTTTTTTTTTTTAGAAGTGAGGGACTATGGTATATAATAAACATTATAATGAAGTTTCTTCCTAGATAAAAAGGAAAATGTGTTTAAAAGCAAAAGAAAATAAATGTGTTAGAAGAGTTAATTGTATCGATTTGAATGAGGTGTGTTAATTCCACTGGCTCATACTTCTACCTCCTGTTGTGCTGTGCAGAAATTCAGAAGTTTTCCCATTTGTACAGTTGCACACGTGTTTCCTCTTTGCTACTACATTCCATGATCTATTAAAACCAAATTATTATAACAATGACAGGTGTGGAAATATCTTCCAAGTTTCTATTTTGGCAATAATGGGTAGGACTTTAACAATACAGAAACTTCTTATTGAATCAGCTATTAGGGATGTGGGAACACAGACTGCAAAAGATGTCAATCTGCCTGGCCATTATCTGAATGAATGCCTTCCCAGCTCAGCTATATGCAGACCATTAGGTGGAATTTTTTTTTAATAAAAATGACTTTAATCAGTGCTTTGTGAGGTGTGCTAATTAGCTCCTGGAGATGAGCAACCACAATGAAAGACCAGGACCAGAAGTCCCTTTGCAGGTTGTGTCCTCCAACATGTGTGAATGCCACGCATGGAGTAGGCTCTGGAACAGGCTCAGAGGAGGGCTTGGGGGACTTGCAATACCTTTCCCCAGTCCCAGTAAGGCATCCCCAAGGATTTCAATGTTACTAAATTGGACATCATGGATATTTCAGGTCACGTTGGTGATTATTTGCCCTTCCTAGTCCTATAAAATGGATAAGCATTTTGACATCTTCACATTTCATTAGGCATGGATGTATTTCCATTTCACACAGCAGCTGCTCCATATTCAGACTCCCTTTATCACACTTTGGATAAAACACTTTTACAAGAGCTTTAGAAATTATACATACGAAAAATCTAAGCATTTAATAGAAGAATAAATAAAGGCAGCCCAAAGAATTCGGAGCCGTAAAGTACCTTTATGTTTCTATCACATTCGTTGCCAGTTGTTTTTGTTTTGAATTCTTGTTGGTGTAATGAAATGTGTCTCCTAATTTTTTCTGATAAGCTAAGCCTAACATGCACATATGAGGGTGGTTATGTACTTTCTAAAAGGTGGCACTCCAAAGTCGCGCCAATTTCTTCTTTTTTTTTTTTTAACCAGATATACCAAATTGTGCACATCAAAGCTAGAATGACTGATTTTTTCCAAAGCAATTTTCTTGGAAGGCTGTTCTATCCACTCTCTTCTGTGATGCTACTTTGCTTTACAATCTCTGGAATTGGTTTATGTCATTCCCTTACTCAATAGATGTTTATTGAGTGCTTATGTGCTAATTACTCTGTAGGAGCTAGAGACACAAAGATAAATAAAACATGATTCTTGACTTCCAGAAGAATGTGACTTAGTGAGAAAGAGAAGAGTAAGGTACATGCTGAGGGTCAGAGATAGTTTCACAGCAAGGAGTTAATACCTGAATAAACTCTTGACAAGAAGGATGTGCTACACTAAAACGGAAGGGGGCAGGGTGGGGTCCAATGAATATCTGCCAGAGTCCAGCTCCAGCCGGGTTCAGGGTACCCCAAAGGTGGAGATGGCATTGGCGATTGGGGGGAAGAAGAAAGAGAGAAAGAGAGAGAGAGAGAGAGAGAGAAAGAAAGAGACTGGACTCCAGTCTAGTGCAGAAGCGATGTGTGTTATTAGGAATTACAACGAGTCTTTTAAACACAAAGTCAGATGTGGGAGGGGCATCCCCCACCCACCAGAAACCTTAATCCATGAAAACTTAATCAGTGATTGCCTTTAAACCCTTTTCATATGATACGCTTAAAATCCCATAACAAAGGATAACCTAATCCGTGACTGACATATTCCATAACCCTTTGTCATCCTAAGCTGATTGATTTATGCCAAGTTAAACAATTCTATAGAAGCTTAAGTATTTACTTTACAAATGAAAGTGGCCCATCCCAGAATGTTTGGAATGTGGCCCAGTCCAAAGTTCACAGTGGGCTACCTGCAAGTAACCCAGCTGCATTCTTTCAACAAAATGGCTGTCTTCTAAATTCTATATTCTACAATTTACACCTTCAATAAATCCTAAGATCATGACCCAGAAGCCTGTGACCAATACTAAGGCTCTTAGATGTGACACGAGTTTGAATTATAAGTTGTGTGAAAGCCAAAACTGCAGTTTGAGGAAGAATGGGAGCAATGAGCTTCTAAAGTTAGCTTGTGTTCGTCCCGGTCTCATAGTTTTTATGTTTTGAGCTCACAGGAGCTTAATCTGGTTAGTGCTGAGTAGAAAGGGGGAGGAAATGGGGTCAAATAGCTCCCGAACGCATCCTAGTGGTCTCGGGGTCAACGGCCCTTCCTGATCCCTAACGCTCAGTGGGCCTCCATGGCTGGCTCCCAACAAATATCAAGTGATGATCCATACCAGCCGGAGTCCTGAGACCTGATTGTTGTTTTCATACAGGCTGTCTTTACTGAGTAGAGTGTGATGGGAAAAACAAGAAAGATGTGGCCAGATGGTAGGCAGGGCTTGGGGGTGGGAATAAAAAGGACTTCAGAGCTAGCATATGATGAGGTCAATGACTTCCATCTCTTTCTTTCTTTTTCTTTTTAAGTATATAAATGTTTACTATGTTGATGAGATGTGCATCCCCTCCCCCCGGGCAGATTCCCACTACTGCCAATCGTTTTCTTACAGTATTACAATAACTGTTCAAGCTTCGCTTTGAGTGAGAACATGTGATAGTTCTTTGTTTCTGTGATAGATCACTCAGTATTATAGACTCTAAGTCCATCCAAATTGTTGTGAAATTCATAATTTTGTCCTTATTTATGACTGTGTAATAGTCCAAGGTGTATATGTACCACATTTTCTTTTTTATCCAGTCCTCTTTCGATGGGCAGCACGGTTGATTCCATGTTTTTGCTATTGTGAATAGTGCTGCAATAAACATGCATGTGCAAGTATCTTTTTCATAGAGTAATTTGATTTCCTCCAGGTATATTCCTAGAAGGGGGATTGTGGTATTGCATGGAAGGTCAATTTTTAAATCTTTTAGGAATTGCCACACTATTTTCCACAGAGGTTGTATTAGTTTACACTCCAATCAACAGTGTAGAAGTGTTCCCTTTTCACCACGTCCTCTCCAGCATCTATTGTTTTCTGATTTATTGATTATGGTCATCCTGATTGGAGTTAGGTAGTATCTCAGTGTAGTTTTAATTTGCATTTCTTTGATGATTAGTGAGGTTGAACATTTTTTCATGTATCTGTTGGCTGCTTGTATGTCTTCTTTCAAAAAGTGTCTATTCATATCTTTTGCCCACTTTGTAATGGGGCTATTTGGTTTTTTTCTTTTCAACTCATTTGAGCTCCTTGTAGATCCTAGATGTTAGACCTTTGTCAGACATACAGTTGGCAAATATTCTTTCCCAGTCTGTGGGCTGTCTGCCTGCTCTCTTGATGGTTACTTTGGCTTTAAAGAAGCTTATCAGTTTGATGAGGTCTCACTTGTCTATCTTATCTCTTATGGCTTGGGCACTTGGAGTTTTGATCAGGAATTGGTTGCCAGTTCTAATTTCCATAAGGTGTCTCTTTCATTTTCTCAGGTTCTTATAGTATAAGGTTTTATGTTTAGGTCTTTGATCCATTTGGAGTTGATTTGTGTGTATGGCGATAGGTAGGGGTCTTGTTTCAATCTTCTGCATGTGGTCAGTCAGTTTTCCCAGCACCATTTACTGAATATGTTCTCCTCTCCCCAGTGGTTGGTAGTAGAGGCTTTACCGAAGAATAGCCAAAAGTTCAGAGTTCTCACCTGAAACTGCCATTTCTTATCCTATCTTTTGACAGTTTTTTTTCTCCCCTGGTAAAAATATTTCAGCAGTTCTCATGGTAAGTTTGTAGGCGACTATTTCTAGACCTTTTTGTTCCAACTCTGCAGCCATTCTTACTCAAACCATGAGCTGACAAGTTAAACAGTCAATCACATAATATAAAATAAATGACATACTTGCTGTCTTACACATTTTTTTCTGATGTACACTTGTTTTTTCTCCAGAAGGTGAAAAAGTATCTTCCCTGAATGGTTTTGCTCATGACTTTTTCTGCCTGAAGAAAAAGACCTGATTCCAGCACAATCTTCCTAACTTAGCATACCACTTCCTATCTTGAACCTCACTTATCACATGCAGACACGTAGGACAAACTGATCTTCCTAAAACATGCCCTGTGCTTTGCCTTGTGCCATTTTCTTCTCCTGAAAAGTCATCACCTCCAGTGTCTTTTCTTTTTTTTGCAGTCACATCTGCATGTCCCCAAATGATGTGATGATACCAAAGACAATTTGCAAGTGAGACTTATGGGTTTGGGCTCTAAATTTCCACTCAATGCCTCCCCTCACTAGTAATATGTTAGAATATAAGACAGAATGTGAGAACATTTATAAGTAACATGGTTTATAGTATTGTGTGGTAGGGCACATGTGCTGTCTCTGTAGCTGGATTGCCTAAATATGAATTCCAGTTCTGTCCCTTTTTTCTTCCTATAATCTTAGACAAGTTATTTTTTGCACCTTTGTTTCCTTATAAGTGACACTGGGATAATCAAGTACCTACTCAGTTTTCTCATCAGACTCATATTTAAAGTGGGAATAATAATAGAAATCTAAAGACCTTGGGAGGATTAAATGAAATTAATACATTAACAATTAGAACATTGTTCTAATTATTAGAAAAATTGGGATCACTTCAGAAATGTTAACCATTTACTATCAATCATCTCAGCAAATTCCAAATTATAGTTTTAATTTGCCTAAGGTAAAAGTGTGATACCAAGAAACTAAAAACAAAAGCCAAACATTTCTGCTTTTCCAAATACTCAGAATGTAAACTTAGAGGATCTCAGTGGTTCCCTTTGCACTTCACTAAGTGATTTACTAATCGTCTTCTGGTTCCTCTTCTTGGCACTTAGCATTTCCTGTAGGTCTTTGCTATAACTACTGAGGATCAAAACTGTGCCAGAGACTTGAGATATGTAAACAGCCTGTGCAGGTCTGAGTTGTAATTAGGTAGATCAAAAGATGAGTAGAAGCAGTTGGTCTTTCAGTCTATTTTAGTTTTAACAATCAATCATTCATTTACTTACTCAACATTTGCCCTGGTCTATGGTGTATATACATCAACACATTTGATTCTTCCCACAATTCACCTATCCATGAGAATATTTCAGGAATGAATGAGTCCCTGTATATAATGTCCTAAGTGATTTAAAAAAGAGATGCTTAAAAAAAAAATCAAGCGCAGGGGCCATGCTAATCTTCTCTGTATCGTTTCAATTTTAGTATATGTGCTGCCGGGCTCGGTGGCTCAGCCTGTCATCCCGCACCTTTGGGAGGCTGAGGTGAGTGGATTGCCTGAGCCCGCGGGTTCGAGACCCCCCTGGGCAGCGAGACCTCATCTCTACAATAAATCAAAAAATCAGCCGGGCGTGGTAGCGCATGCCTGTAATTCCGGCTACTGGGAAGGCTGAGGTGGAAGGATCGCCGGAGCCCAGCAGGTCGAGGCTGCGGTGGCCGGGAGTGTCCGCTGCACTCCAGTCTGGGCGACAGAGTGAGACTCCAACTCAAAAAAAAAAATAAAGAAAGAAAAATCAAGCGTTATAAAATTGAATTCGTCTCCAGAATACAAGCCGATAAAGTTTGGTGTTAATTGGGCATCCACCCAACCTTCTGTAACAAAGCCTTTGTTTTAAACAAATTAATTTTCCACTTTTTGGATGCTATAAGTGTCAGTGGAATTAATACCTAATTGAAATCTTTCAGAATCAAAGTTCTGACCTTTTAAATGCCCTCCTTTTCTCCTTCCTTTAATGGCTTCGCTGCAATATTCTTGGCAACATTAAGAGTCACCTGATTACCTTTATTGCTATAAACTCTAAAACAAACCACCTCAGCCATATCGGCCAAAATATATCACCCCTCATATCGTATTTTATTCTGCTTCTCAAAACCTAGTAGCTAAGCATTTTATTCTTTGGGATATATTCACAACTGCTTTAAAAAAGTGGTTATTTGAAAATAAATGCTACCACTCTGTGTAAGAGTGTCATGTTCAAATTGATTTTGTTCCAGGTCAGTGACTACTTCCATTTGTTGACCTCATATTCCTGTTGGAAGAGAGTTAAATACAAGTCATCGTCTGAGTTTTTCTATTAAAATAGAAAAACTCAGCATCAGAAAAATGATTACTGCTTTGCCTGGCTGTTTAAAATGAGAAAAGTTGACAAAGGCATCTTCAAGTATAATGTTATCAAGATTTAAATAATTACTCTCCCCTTTAACGTATTATTTATAATTTTTCATAATATTGAATTTTTTTGAAGGAGCTTTATAATGAAACACAACATAACTGGAAAACAAAACACAAAGTTTCTTTCTGACCATAATTTGACCTCTCTCCTTGGTCCTGGCATGTAACTTCTGGATCTTAGCCTTTCATGGGAAATGGGAATAAGAATACACATTCTGTGTGTGGGGATGGAAAGAGGTGTGATTTAGGAGCGATGCTTCAATGCAACGATGCCATAGTGTGATGTCATAGTTTTAGGTGTCTACTTGACTTGATGAAAAGAGACCTAGATAGCTGCAAAACATTATTTCTGGGTGTGTCTACAAGGGTGTTTCCAGTGGAGACTGGCTATGTGTCTGTGGACTGAAGATCCATTCTCCCTGCAGGCAAATACCATCCAATCAACTGGGGACCCAGGTAGAACACAAGGACAAGGAAAGGCGAGTTTGCTCTTTTCCGAAACAGGGATGTCCTTTGTCCCCTGCCCGTGGATACAAAACTTCAGCTTTCCCAGCCTTTAGACTCCAGGACTTACACAAGTGCCCCCCTCCAGGTTCTCAGGCCCTTGGTCTCAAACAGACAGCTATGCTATCAGCACCCTGGCTCTCTGGTTTGCAGACAGCCTGTAGTGAGACTTTTCAACTTCCGTGATCACATGAACCAATTCCTCTAATAACCCCCCCTTTCATACTTAGAAACTAAACTAAACTAAACTAACACCTCATTACTGACTCCAGATTTTCCAAATTATTTTCCTTTTTTCTTTCTCTTAACTGAGATATCTTTTATTTTTGTTGCCAAGGCAAAGGGAAATAACTTGGAATCAACAGTACAATGGTAAAAGGCTGAGATTTGAAATATATCATAGTCATAGTCCTTTGAATTTTTTCTTCTTGAAATGAAAATTATTCTTCAAGGATTCCTGAAATGTATTTGAGAAACGGATGCTGAGAGAGTCCCTTAGGCAATCTTCTATCAGAATGAAGGGAGCAGGGACAGATGATTTCCCGTTGCAGCAAGACTGTGTGTTAAAATTGCAAGAGGAAGCACGCATAATATATGTTTTTTTGAGTCAGTATTAAGTACCAGAACTTGAGTTCAGCGCCTTACATTTATGACGCCATAATAAACATAATATCCTAAAATATGCCTTTACAGGGTTGGCAACAGTCCTCGACATGGTTCCCTATTTCAGAGGGAATCGATGGAACCTCCGAAAAACTGACAAATTTTCCTCAGTTTTCTGAGCCTGGCAGGCTCAATGTCAGAGCGGAGGGTGGGTTCTTCCGCAGTCCCTCGAGGGGAGAGGCTCTGTTGGGGGACCCATATGGGGTGCCCTGGAGCACTGCTCAGGACTGAGCTGAGGAGGGGGTCCGTGACAGTCAAGGCCCCGATCTTCATTCCGTTAACAGGCAAGCCTGTAAAAAACCCGAAGCGGAAAGCCGAAGCCAGGATCCACCTGTTCCAATTCCACAGGCACATCCAAAGGCATGAGAGAGGAAATTGTCGCGACTCCCGGGAGTGCGTTTGTAATCACATCTTGTCTGTGCTCTGGGACATCAACTGGGAGCCAGCAGCCAGCACAGGACTTACCCACAGTAGGCATCTATGAACATGCACTGATGGATGAGGAAAGAGGGTGTTTCTGTCTTCTCGATGCTGCAAACGAAAAGGGAGCATTTCTTTGAAACATTTCCGACTGGTACGGTGATTAGCCAAGTTCTGAAAAGTATTGCTAGTTTTTGGCAGCTAGGTAAATTTGTTATTTTGTTTGTGGTAATTTGGGAGGGAAATTTGAAGCACCGGACAGCATTTTGATGTGCAACTGACGAGCACAAAAGAATAGAGAAACTGACAAAGACCAGGTGACCGAGAAGCCTGGAATGTGTCCAACACACATGAGCTGTGACGTCCAGAACCTAAGCTCTATCATAACTTGCTTTAAGTTGCTCCATGATTCTGTTCAGCACACAGTAGGGCTACTCATGGGAGCTCCCCCAGCATAAGAGAGCAACTCACATTGCTAAACAGGTGGACAGTAACTGTAGGAACTTTTTGTTTGCCCCTGAAGAAAATACAGTGTTTCTCCAACAGGATTCATTTGGCAATATTGTATTGCATGTGACAGACGAGGAGTTGGATAGTTTTCAAGCTTGAAAAGAGTATAGTGACCATATAGCATGTCTTTATTATAGATGAGCAAACTGAGTCTCAGTCTCCAGTCCATTTACTTTCCATATCCTACTTTTTCTCTCTCTACTATTTTATGTAAAGTTTTGTTGTGTATATAGGCAATGTCTGTGTGCATTTCCACGAGGAATAATAAAATGCCCTTCAACTCAAGAAATTGAACATTACCGATGTCTGTGAAGCCTCCTCCTCCCTCTGTCTCAATCCCCACAGGCAACCACTTTCCTGAATTTCATGTTAATCATTCTCTTGTTTTTCTCCATAGCAAGGTAGCTCTCCTGATTTTCAATATTTCTTTCATTATGAGAGCCAAATGCACAGATGTTCCCCAAAGCACAATGGATATTTTATAGCACTAATATACAATCAGAAATCTAAAGCCATAAAAATAGCCAGTTAGGCTTCCAGATCAATCTTGCGTTTGAACCCTGTTAGTCACTGACAACTCTCTTTGGCTTTGAGCCATCAAACTGCTGATTTGACCATTAACAGTTTGCATTTTGGCATTTCTATATCCTTTGATAATGTAAATTTATAGGAATAATGCACTCCTTTAGGGGATTCCTTGTTTCTCTAAACTCACTGTACTATATTGTATCCTACACATTTTATTGTACTATCGTTTCAAAACCAGAAAACAACAATAATGAAACCAGACCTTCTCCCTTTCCGAGCATTCACGGTGCTCATAAGGACAAACAAAAACATTTGTACTCAAGCACTGTCAGTTTTAATTTCTATTCCCTGATGAAGACAACATCTGATTGGTACCATGGCAACATGTTGCCTCGAGCATCAAATAGGTATTACTTGCTCACAGTCTTGCTCACAAATTCTCTTTATCAGTGTTAGGAGAGGTGTGATCTTCTCCTAGAACTCAATAAATTAAAAAAAGGTTGAAGAGAATCTAATTAGCGTTTCCAGAGTGCCTTTCTGGGGTCTGATAATACGAGATTATTGTTTTCTATTTTTTTCCCTGTATCCACAAGGGGTAGGCGCAGCTGTAGATGAGTGGCAAACAAGGGAAGCGTCAAGGCAGCACCAGGGTGTGCAGAAAAAACCAACTCATGGGATTCTAGGGGTTTTCTCTGACTTTTCTATTTCAGGCTATAGACTCCTTCTTCTTTCCTTCCCTCTTCCTTCCCTCCTTCCCTCCCTTCTTTTCCTTATTTCTTTCTTCTGTGCTTCCCCGAGGGAAAAAGCAGTGATGCAGAACTCATTCATTTCTTGACTTTATTTTTTAATGCAACCTTGGCTGTAAAGTCAGCAGGTTGGCTTACAAATGGTTTGTTTCTTTGTCTACACTGACATATCAGAGCTAAAAATTCTCCATGTGACAAAGAGGAAAAGGATGCTTCTTGAGTACTTGCCATATACCTGGTATGATACAGGGCATCCACCCCTCATATTGTGTCAGAAAATTCTCCCACATGCTTGCCTTATGAAGTGTAGCTTACTCTCCCTTCTCCTCTGATGAGGAAATAGATGCAAAGAGGTAGAGGAAAGCATCACTGGTCAAAGTTATCAAGTGGTGGAGCCAAGATTCCCAACAAGGTCTTTTGACTCAACTTTCCATTAGGACATTTGAAACTTGAGGAGGCAGCCTGCATGCTTTTTTCATGGTCCAGGTGATGGCGGAAGTGGGGCAAGTGTCATTGTCATCAGGCATTATAACTTGCAAATGTTGTGTTAGCTTGACAAGTAGTCTGTGCCTGTTATCCCATGTATAATTGTGATTGTGTTTCTGTGTGTTTCAGAGAGAGAGAGAGAGAGAGAGAGAGAGAGAGAGAATAAATGAGAAATAAGAAAATGGAAATAAATAGAATAACTTTCGATGACTCATTTATTGGATTGATGCTATGTACTTGGCCCAGACTTCCTCTGATGTCATAAAGATAAGGCCACCAGTTTTAGGAATCCTATACTTTCCCAGAACTGTAGGAAATAGCATGTATGATATAAATGCTAATGAGTTTGTGAAAAGAAAAAAAAGATTAGTTTCTACATCTAATGGGTAAAGGGGATGTGCTAAGAATCTTTAAAGAAAATGCTTAACTTTTTTCTTATAAATTTATATTCTTTCAGAAAATATTAAGGCTAACAGTATTCTGTACTAAAAATATAGGTCATTGGACAAAGCAAAGCCTAAGTGCTGTTTGCTGGAAGATTTCTGAGCTTTCAAAACCCTAAGGGACAATCTGGGTTGAGGGGACAAGATCACAACAGAGGGTGTGAGTAACCTAAGCCCAGACAGAGACCTCTCAAGGGAGGGTGAGTTAATATTTAATTTCAAGGTTAGATAAAAGGAGTGCAGATTGGTCTACATTCATTTAAAAGAGAAACAGAATGTGAATTAGGACTCATTTTTGGGTTAATCATAGAAACAGGCTAAGGCTTTTCTTCCCCCTCTCCAGTTGGGGCAGGAAAGAAGCGTGAAGACAATACAGGTACATTGAGCACCACCCGCCATATGTCAGAAGTTTCAGTTTCTTTACATTGTTTATTTTATTTTGTTCTAACACAGCACTGCAATTTAGATCACTAAAAGTATTTTCCAGTCATAAAAGCTAAGACTCAGTGTTGTTAATTCACATACTCAAGGCCTCAAGAGAAGTGAAAAACATAAAAAATGATTCATGATGGGATTTCTCCATGTTGAGGCCCTTTCCCCAGTGGGATGGAGTCCAGTGTCCTGGACCCTGAGTGCAGCTGATAACGGTAGCATCACCTTTGTGAAGCCACATTGAACTTGGCAGTGAGGCAGGAACTGGATTGGGGAGAGACTTGCTGTTGCTGAACTTCCCATGTCTTCCTTGTAACGGCCCACCACCACAGTCTACACCGACATTTATGGCTCCGTCCTAAAACCTGTGCTGCTGGCCACTTTGCGAATTTTATTCTTCTTTGTAGTCTAGAAATGCCACTCTTTTGTTAACCTCTAATTTGCATTCTTTATTTCTTACCTAAACTTTACACTGATGTGTTCTCCTGTATGCCCTGTGGTCTCTGGTCTGTCAGATCCAGCAGGCTACATTCAGTCCCCATCTTGACTAGTCCCTCGTGGACATTTCTTTTGAAACTCCCCTGCTGTAGGTGCGACATGCTCTCCTGATATGCCCACTTGCCTCTTGTTTCCTTCTCCTTCTCTAGCTCTTTCTCCATTCCAGACCCTTAACTGGTGGTGCTCCCCCAAATTCTACCTTTGGCTTTCTTCTCTTCTCCCTAGGTGGTCCCTTCTAGGGTTACCGCTTCATTTGTCAACTTATCTCAAGCTACTGGTGTGTGTGAATCCTTTCCTAGCCTCTCCAGGTGGAATATACGTCCCTCTTGGGTGTCATAAATGCTAAGGGCCAGACAGAGACCTCTCAAGGGTCTCACACTTACTCTTTCACATGTTCTTCCCCTATTACAAGGCTGTAACCCTCCAAAGGTCAATGGTCTTAGTCGTCTTCATCTTCCAGAATCCCAGTCAATGCCTGCCATAGATCGGTACTCAGTAAATGTTTGTTGAGTAAAGAGATGTAATAATGAATGAAGATTTCCTACTGGTCCTCATTAAGACTGCAGCCTATTTTTGGGAGATGTGTGGCTGGACCCTAAGAACAAAGAGTGATTTTCAGAACCCTTGAGCATCAGAATCAAGTTTGTATTATCCCCTCCCGTTCCTGGAGTCGGTGGTACTACAGCACTTGTGCCTGGATAAGAGACCTGGCAGACTCTCTGAATTGCTCTTAAATCAACATAGAAAAGCTGTTACAAAAACTATTTGATATAAATTTCATTTTTTAAATGTTTTGTGAATACAGAAGGAGATTTTTATTTCAAATTCAAGGAGGCCATTTCTACAATTGAAATAATTTCACTCATTCTTTAAAGTCCAGTTATTCCTTTGTCATCAAACTCTCTGGCCTCCTTGAATTTGAAATAAAAATCTTCTTCTGTGTTCACAAAACATTTAAAAAATGAAATTTATATCAAATAGTTTTTATAACAGCTTTTCTATGTTGATTTAAAAATACATATATGTGCAATAGTGCTTTGCATTTTTTTAGTCATTTGCTCCAAAGGTCTTTTTAATACTTGTTTCTTATTTATATCATAGAGGATATATTTTAGATGTACTTTAAACTGAAATTTTAACTCAATGTTTTAGCTAACAAGTATTCGGAAGTGCCTGCCTTCATTGAAGGCTAGTGCTGGAAACTCACTTTTCAACCCTACAGTGAAGAATTTCATGCCCTATAGAATTGTCCAAGTGTTTGAATTGATAATTTTAAGGATGTTTAAAAAGTTTTGGAGTTTTGGAGTCTTGTCAGTTTACTACACTCTCAGACTTTTTCTCCAGCTGAGTTATAAGCTGTGGAAATTTAAGAGTACAATGAAAGTGCTGACAAAACCTTAGCCAGGCAGAGCTCAGCAGGCCCTGTCCTTCTGCAATCAGTGGCTCATTGTGAGCTTTGAAGAGTGAATCTCCATGTGATTTTATACTAACAAACGTTTACATACCAATTGGATCAGCTCCCTCCCTACCCTTCTGCATCTGGCTCTGACAGTCTGCAAGGCTCTCTTTCTCTCTCTATTTCCACGTGTATACTCTCCTATGTATGAGACCTCTCTTAAGTCATTTAATCTTAGAACCAGGAAATGATCCCGGTTCTTTAGTCCCGTTGAATTATCAAGAAAATATTAACTTACATGTCTGAGGAATTCTTCAAAACTCAGTATAACTTCAGTCTGCCAAATGAATATAAAATATATTTCTACTGTGGAAACCTGGAATGTACACTTCATGATGTGGAAACTATTTAAGAGGTTGTGGGAACTCCCCTCACCCACCTACTCATCCACCTGATCAGAATTGGGTCAGAAAGCCTTGATCCTATAACTGTCTGTGGCTTCCTTGGGCAGGGGGTAGTTGGGGGTGGGGGGTGGGAAGGCTGAGAAAATACCATAGTAAGCCACTTTTGCATTTTTTATTAAGTTGACCTCACTTATCTTCCCTTCTGTCCTTGCTCAGCAAGCATTCTGATTACCACTCTCGGTGGTTATTTTTAGTGTTTAGAAATAATAATTAAAGTATGTGAATATTCAGTCAAAGCAAACATCAGCTCTAAGTTTGGGCACTGGCTAAAGGTCAGATAAATGGAAAATAAATGTGAGCTTCTGTTTCCTTTAAGGTGCAAACAGTGCTGTGTCCCACAGACAGCTCTTTATTGGGGCTTCCCTGTTCCCAACAGGATTGAATCAGCCACTCTGGCTGGCCCTCTTCTGCTGGTCTCCTTTCCCCATAAAGCATAGCACACACAACTAATCTCACTGTGTCCACCACAGACATGGGCCAGCTCATCACTGAGCCTGAACATGCATATGTGCTCACTCACACCTCAGGGAAGGAGGGAGAAGAGAAGGAGTACTGAGTGGAAAAACACCAAGATTTGTGCTTGATTATTGGAGATAATTAAGTAGACCCTAAAAATAGTCAGGCTCCTCATTTCATATTATGCTCAAAATGATTCAAATTCAAAGCTATTCACAGCTGTGCTGGGGGCTGATATACCATACAGAGTTGATTTCAAGCACTCGAATCAATGATAAGCAGATGAAGCTTCTTTCTGTTCTTCTAAGTATAACTTGGGGTGGTACCATGACTCAGAGACTATTGAATGCGAAATAAAGAGATCAATAATATCATTATCCCCATGACACCCATCATGTACTCTGCCAATACTTTTAAATAAAGTAGAGCCATGTGGCCAGCACGCCATATGCGTTTTGTGATTCTCTCCTTACAAAGTTGTTGAGGACAAGTCTTTAGAACTGAGCTCCACATGGATATTGATTACACAGACCAGTGGCTTGCTATTTTATTGATCTATTTACTGATATCCCCATGTACTGGACAACGCAAAAACATAGATTCAAAAGTATGAAACCCAGAAGAATTGTGGTACTTTTTGAAGTAAATATTCAAGGATTTACCCTGCTGCTAGAGAACTCTTTCGAGTGTTAGAAATAAATCTAATTACGTACTGCAAATAACATCAACAATTTCATTGCTTTGAAGAGACTTATCAGTAGGATTGCCAAACAGACACAGACACAAACCAAACCAATGGCCTCCCCTCTCTGGTTTTGCTCGCATTGTTATCTTTTTCTTACAGAACATCCTCTTTCCTGTCACTTTGTCATGACAGAGTGTTAGGCATCTTTCGTGACGCAGCTCAAAGCCTACTCTTTTCACGAAAACTTCCCTGATGCCACATTTCCTGATGTCCTTCTATTTTGAACACCACACATTTTCTGATGTGCTTCTGTTTTGAACACCAATAACATGGCATTTTATTTTCCATGTGAGAATATTACAGGTCACCAAAGGACCTCAAAATGACCACTACTAGGACTTACCACATTGACTTGTAATAATTCTTTGGTCTTTTTTCTTTTCTCATTAGATCGAATCCTTTGAGAGCTGAGGCTAAGCCATTTGTTTTTGTCTCCATCTTGACTGGCATAGGGCTTTGTCACATACCAGGCATCCATTCTTTTTTCTATTCAAAATACCCAGGATCGCCTACGACATGCTGAGAGTGATGGTTTCACTCCATCAGTAAGGAATGTGCAATAGCCTTTGATTGCTGGCATTATCACCGGTACCATCCTTTTTTTGTGCAGCCTCTACTGAATCTGGGAAGGGAGGACATGCTATCTTTCTTTTATTTCCTTAGGGCTTGGGATTAATGCTGTTAGATAAGTTTAGAAAGAAAAACAAAAACAAATAACAAACACACACACCAAGTGTTCAGGGTAGAGGATGCGGTTTTATAATTTTTGTAAGGCTTGGCTCTTCACAATTTCTCTTTGGTCAGGCATTTGTGAAGCATTTTGAGAACTTCTGTCTAATTTCCTTATAATTTTTGTTCAAATTAAATCTCTGACGAGGCTGCTCTTAATTTTTGTTTAATCAGTAATGAACTACTGCTACATGGTTGATTGAATAAAGCTTATGAAGGAATAAACAATACAGTGACAAGGGAAAATTAAGACATTTCTTGGAATTTTGCCCTTTATATTTAGCGGGTACTATGAAGAGCTGTCTCCCAAATCTCAAAAGATTTGCCCCATTCTCAATCTTTGTCACATTCATTTGTCTCACTGAGTTCCTATGCATTTGGATCAGACACTTCAGACATTGCAAAAGTCTTCTTAGGAAATGTTTATTAAAATGGCCAATTTGACATAATCAAAAACTTTCAAAGCCTGCTTGCCTTTGAACCTAGCGATTTTCACTTTTGGATATTTATTTTTGAGAAATAATTAAGGCCCTCTGCAAAGATTCGGTTCTTAATGTTTTTATCATTATACAGCAAATATAGATAATAACTTATGATTTCAGAAATAGGAAATTATTTGACAAAAAAGGATAATCCATATATTGGTATATTATGCCAAAAATGATGTAGTATCATGGACATATGTACATGATGTGCCATTAAAAACAAGATATTACAAAATAGTTTCCATATATCTTTTAATGTAATATATATTAAAATATGAAATAAGTCTACGAAGACAAGCAACAAAATATAATACCTAATTATTGCTCAGTGGCAGAAAGGTGATTTATATTTTCTCTTTTGTGCATACTTGTGTTTTCCATTTTATCTTTAATAGCATGTGCAATAGGGAATACAAATTAAGATTTTAAAAATTCCAAATATCTACAAGTTTTACATATGCAATATTTGAGGGAGGGGAACTTATTTATGTCTTTCTTCAGCTTGTATATCAAATAATGCTATGGCTTCCTACAGAAACTTGTCAGCACTCTGTACTGTCTAGTCCAATTGAACAAACCATAAAAAATTAAAAAGCTTTTGAACATGGTAAATATACACCAGGATTGCTTAATCAATGCTTTTTTGAGTGCTTTCTATGTTACAGACACTTTTCTATGCTCCTCGCTTTCACATTGTTTGCCCTCCAGTAGAGGTGACTAAAAATAATAATGCTACACGAGGACGCATACCATTTCAAAAAGCAAGGAGAAAATGCTGCAGAGTAAGGATATAGGGAGAGTCTTTTGGAGAAAAGGGGCTGTGTGTTTTTGAAGTGATGTTAGAGCCCATGATGGACTGGCTGAAGAAAGATGAGTCATGTGATGATCTGGGGAAAGCACAGGGAAAAGGACCAGCATATGCGAAGTCCTCAGAAAAGAGACAAACGTGGCCTGTGAAAGAACAGAGGATGACAGCCAGAGCTCCTGGACTTGGGCAAGCCGAGGGGAGGGAGGTGTGAAGAGACGTGGAGGTAGCCAAGCAGGGGGCCTTTTTACACGTTCATCACCAGAGTTTGTACTTTATTTAATCGCAATGAGGAGTTATCAGAGAATCTTCAAAAAGAAAGTGAAGTGATGGAAAGATCACCATGGCTGCCGTCGGGCAAGCAGACTGTATAGAGGCTAGGGTGAAGCAGAGACACCAGTTCACTGGAGAAGGGTAGTCGGGCTGTGGTTTGGACAGTGTGTGAGCAGTGGGGGTGGGGCAGGGTGGTGGATTTGGGATGGGTTTGGTGGTGGAGAAGCCAGGACTTGCTGATGGACTGGATTAGGGGGTGAGGGAAAAAAATCAAGGATACTTTTTTGCTTGATGATTACCAGGAGATGCAAATTAAAATCACATTGAGATACTACTCATAGCTATAATTAAGAAGACTCATAATGCTAAATTTCAGAGAGGATTTGGAATAATCTCAATACACACACACTGCTGGTGGGAATGTAAATTGGCACCAGCACTTTGGAAAACACTTTGGCGTTATCTACTAATGTTCATCGTGCCTGTCTTGTCCCTTACGACTTTGCAATTTCACTCTTCCGTATTAACCCAACAGAAATATGGGTGCATGTATAGCAAAGACATATCAAAAAGATCCATAGAATCATTAATCACAATACTCTCAAACTGAAGACAAAACAAGTGCCCATCAGCAACCATCAAATGGATAAAGAAATTTAGGTTTATCTTTACAATGAATTATTGTAGAGCAATGAAAATGAATGGGCTTGGGCTCGGTGGCTCAGCCTGTATTCCCAGCGCTTTGGGAGGCCGAGGTGAGTGGATTGCCTGGGCCCACTGGTTTGAGACCCGCCCGGGCCACTTGGCAAGACCTCATCTCTACAAGTAATCAAAAATTAGCCGGGCGTGGTAGCGTGCACCTGTAGTTCTGGCTACTTGGAAGGCTGAGGCGGAAGGATCGCCAGAGCCCAGCAGGCGAGGCTGTGGTGGCTGGGAGCGGCCACTGCACTCCAGTCTGGGTGAGAGAGTGAGACTCCAACTCAAAAAAAAAAAGGAGTGCTTCTGTGATGCTGCGAATATTCTTCTTTTGACCTGGGTAGTAGTTTCTCATAATTGTGTACATTTCTATATATGTGTCATACTTCAAAAATAATGTTTAAAATGTATAAAACAACAGATTAGAGGATGGGAAATGAGGAGGAGGAAACAAAGGAAAAGATGAATCTTTCAAGGAGTTTGTGAATAGCAAGAAAGGAATATACTCGCAGGTGACATGGGGACCGTTTTTTCCTTCATTACAGCGTGTTTGTTTATATGATAATGGCAATGATCCAGTAACAAGGAAACAGGGAGAGAGAGGAAAATTTCGCCAAAAAGATGCTTGAGCAGGTAAGGGGGGTGGACTTCAATGCAGAAGAGGAAGGACAGACCTTAGATGAGACCACTTTCTCAGGGGAAAGGCAGAGTATGTAGGTGGGAAAATAAAATCATTCTTATTTTATTGATTCTATTTTCTCATTGAAATAAGAAGTGAGGGTAATAGTGAAGATGAACGCAGGCAGACCATCGGAAATGTGAGGACACAGGAACAAAATAGAGAACAGTTCACTTTGGAGCAGAAAAGTGAATTTCAAGGGAGAAATACGGTAGCCTTGCTGGCCAGTGCTGAGTGATCACTTGAGGTCTGTGGTCATACATTTGAGGGAAGACATGACAGGTGCCAGATCCAGCCACTAGGCCATTGTTTTCACAACACAACCTCCATTCTTTAGGGCTCGTGCATTTGTCTCATACCATAGCCTTTCAGGTTTTCATCTCAAGCTGTTACTCAGAAAGAGCTTTGGCAAGCTTGATGATCAGGTTTCTCAGCTGGAGGCAGGTGGAAGTCACCAAACAGAATGGGGAGCCAGTCTAGTTCTGTCTACCCTGTGAGGTGGGGCTGGCAGAGGCTCTGGGGACCGCATTTCCCAGACTTTCTGCCGGCTGCCAGGTAGGTTCTAATACGTGGCACTAGTGGGAAGCTGGAAGGTGGGAGGTGAGGAGAAGAGACATTTTCTGTTTGCCTGCTCAGATCAGCATCCTGTTATCACCGGACCTCCGAAGCTCCCCAGCTTGCCCGTGGCTGCTTTGGACACTCCCGACACCAGCAGCTGCCCCATGCCTTCAGCAGCAGCAATGTTCCAGGTATGCCCTGTCCTGTCACTGCCTTGCTTACTGCTAGGCTGTGCCTCTTGATCGCCCAGAGCTCCCCAGGCTGTGCCCCTCCCTGGAGGTCTGAGCACCTCTTCCTTTGTTCCTCCAGTCCTAAGGGTAAGAACTTCTTCCTTCAGTTACGAATCTCTTGATTTCATTAGCATCCACTTTCTATCTTCTCAGTCTCCCAGCACCTGTGCCGTCCATTCTGTGATCAAATTCCTTCTTTTAAAAATAGTTATCATGTTCACTTTCCTGATCAGAGGTGTACTCTACCTAACACATCATCACAAAAAGCCAAAACCAGCAGCTAGGGATGGAGATACAACAGCAAAACCCAGAGTGGTTTGGGGGCCCATTGGAGGACTGTGCACGCAGCTAGGAAGCATTGACCAAGGAAAGGCCTGTGGTTGGCTGTGCATACAGCATGCTAAGGAGAGCAGAGGCAGGGGTGCAGCCCTCATGATCTAGGGCATTCTAGGGCAGCCAGAACTTTCTCCCAGGGGTCCTGAGGCTTTGATGCTACATGACTAAACATACCACCTTGCCCTGGTCCTACACAAATTTCCCAAAGCTGTCAACAGAGATTTCATAGAAACAACTCTCTTTTCACACTCATATTTCATCAGTTTATATGCTGTCTAATTTTAATTACCAAGAAATGTAAACCAGGCTTTACAATAAAAGGACATTAACAAAATCAGTTTCATACACCCAAGTTGACTGTTGTTGACTGTGTAGCTCAGTTTAAGCGTACAACTCTTTGCCGGTGAACTAAAAGCAACCGGTTAGTCATGCATGTTCAATGCATTTAAGGACATCGGGAAGAACATTCTACAGAAGTAACAGAGATCTGCTTAACCAGAGCTGGGAGGACAGCTCTTACTTTGTGAGCAGGTTTCCTGGTGAGATGTAGACTCCGTGGTGGAATGTGGCAAGCAAAGGTGGACTTGATCAGAGACTCGGGGGGAATGAAGGGTCAAATATCCTTTCAGCACCATCGAGGACATCAGAACTGTCTGATTCAGTATACCAGAACTGTCTGATAAAGGACACAGGGCTGTTCCTGCAGCTGCTGTGTGGCCCCTTGCTGGGGGAAGGTGAGCTAGATATGTTCTGAGGGCTCCTCTCATTTTAATTATTCCTTCTAGAAAATGGAACTGCTCAGTCTGAAATGAACCCAGATAAATCAGGCATTTCTAAATATGTTCTGTCATGTTGTTGATCATTTCACATGATAAACTTTTAATAAAAAGTGAACTTTTTTAGGACAGATTTTGCACAGAGCTCCATACACCGTCACGCACACAATAGACTTTCAATAAACGTGTTAATTAATTAACTAAAATAGCAACTGCGGAGTAGACAGATCGAGAGGGACTTGGAGTCGAATCCCACTCACAGACTGGCACTTGCCTGCACTTTCCCTCCTCTGCAGAAGTCTGGAGGTGGAGCCCGGCACATTCAGAAGACAGCGGCACGTGGCCGGCAAGGAAGGACTCAGGCATGCGGGTGGCTGGGGCCTGTCTCTGCCTGCTTTACCATGAGGCAGAGCAACTTGAAATTCAGTGATGTAGGCCTTGAGAGTGTTCACCAGGATATGACAAATGAGAGGGTTTCCACAATTTAAGAATTTCTTAGTTCCCCCATCTGGCAGGTGACAGTGTTTGAAGGACGGCTCCTTACTTCCGACTTCCCCAGAAGCCTCACAGGATGCAAGATGAGGGAGAATAATTAGAAGCTTCTTCTAGCCTCTATATCCTCTCTTTCACAAAGTATTCAGGATACATTCTTGGCAAAAGGAGCAACACATGCGGTTTTTTGGAATATGAAGAAATGAGAAGTAGGTGGAGGTATTCTTTCCTGCTCAGCAAAGACTTCCTGGGCATGCAGCCTGGGGGAAGACATCCATTGGTAGCTCCCAGGCCCATCCCAGCTGCATACACTTAGCGTATAGAATAAGATTTTCCAATAATGACCAGGTGGAAAATAGAAACTAAGCACTAAAGCCTTTTGGAAAAAGTGAAATGGAAACTTTTGGGTTGGCAGCCACCCGCCCAATCTAGTGAAGGCCTGGTTTTTGTTTGTTTGTTTTGCCTAGAGCGTCCTTCTGCAAGGGAGCTTTATTATTGCACGATGGCCCCTTGCTGCAACCTGGGCTGTGGTTTACAAACTCCAGTTGTAAACACACACAGTTGCCATGATCCTGCATGGCATGCCCTGGCTGCTCTGGAGAGCACACCCCTCGACCATGGGGAGCACCAAGCAATGCTGTGTTGCTGGAGAAGTCCTGAGGACAATCGTCTGCATGGTAATCAGTATCTTCTCTGCCATGGGAGGTTGGGTCTATGCAACCAAAACTGAGTATTCAGAGATTCAAAATAACAAAATGAAAAGCAACTTTAGAGACCCTCTCGCCCCCGTCCGCTCATGTTACATGTTCTCAGCATCATCCAAAAAGACTGGCTGGGGTAACTCTGACCATTAATCTTCTACCTTTGCTTGCACGTTTAGATAGATCCAAGATCTAACTCTTGGTGACTTGTCCTAAGCCCTGTTTGTTTTTTGCACTCTCAAGACCTCTTAACTTGATGGTCCTTCACTATTTCAGACTTAAAATATCTAAAATGTTCTCCCCGAATGGCCACTCCACATGACCTGCCTGGTTTCATTGTCACAAGTTTCTCTCTCAATTAAACAGATGCAAGCATGAGGTACTGTCTTCTAGTTCATGTCCTGACCTCAAAAGGCCTGGCCATTCTCTCTTCACAGTGTTTCCCACACTTCCTTTCTAATATAGATCCCTTATTGCAGATTTTAAGACCTCAGATTTGGACTACTCTTTCTGTTCTACATGCATCAAATTTTTTCACCTGTCATTTCACTGCCCTAAACATCAGGCCTTACATAAGACCACTCAATCAGAATCTGTGATTAGTAAGATTTCCTGTTAGATGTTATGCACATTAAAGGCTAAGAAACCCTATGATATGTGCCCTATGATATGAGACTCCAGGGTCTCACCCTTCCTATTCACCTGATCTCGTCCCAAGTGACTTTTTTCTGTTGTTTTCTCTAGATGAAAAAAGTCCTTGAAAGGAAATGCTTTGCTGATGTAGAAGAAGTGAAACCAAAAATGGCAGAAGTACTCAAAGGTATCAAAATTGACAAGTTCAAAATTGATAAGTTCCCAAACTGTTTTGAGCAGTGGAAAAAGCACCTTGATAGGTGTATTGCATCAGATGGAGAGTACTTTGAAGGTGATTGAAGTTTAAACATGTAAGAATAAATATGCAATTTTTTTAGATTGAAAAATATAGTTTATTTAGAAAGCAGATTGGAGAAAGAGAGAAAAGGGGGACCCACCTTCCCCGGTACATTGCCAAGTATTTTGTATTCATTACATCATTTAATCTTTCCGATCTTATGAATTAGATACTATTAATATCTCCCAGTACATGCAGGCAAATGGAGGCTTAGCAACAGTAAGATAGTTGCCTAAAGTCACAGGCTGAAGTTCAGGGCACTGTGAGGAAATATTAAGGAGAGAACGAAAATTTTAAAAGGCAGTCAAGATAGGACCCTTGGAGGAAGTAAAGCTGAATTCTGCAGGATGAATAAGAATCAGCTAGGCTAAAGGAGAGGAGATGGGAATATTCTGGAGAGATATACAGCATGAGCAAAGGTCCTGATGTGGAGAAGACATGGAATAATTTCTATAACAGAGCGGAGGGCAGTGTAGATATAGAGTAATGACTAATTAGGAGAATGCAGTGACATAAAGTCCCTTTGTAACCTGCTCGGAAATCTTGCTTTAATTTTCAGCGAGTGCCAAGGGGAACAAAGGATTTAAATGTGTTTGGGGAATAATTAGAGTGTAAATGACCTTCTGGACTGTTCCAGGGAGAATGGAATGAAGACAAAAGGAGTGAAGAGGGAACAGCAGGCTGGTCAGAGGGATGGGGATGGTTTAACTAGGGGAGCTCCACAGAAGTAAGGTGAAATGGATGAGTTTGAGATATGCTTGAAAACAGAACTGACAGCACTTGGATCACATCTTTTTAAGCATCTTTAACACAAAAGCAGCGTCCTTTACATGGAGACTATTAGGAGTGTCGTGGCCCATCTTCCCTCCTTATTATCCCTCTTTCCTTCCAGTCTTGCTTCCTCTCTCTCAACCCTCCTCCCTTTCTCTCTTCCTCTCTCCTGGGAGGGATATGGGATTGGTCCTAGAAAACCATAACAACGTGTAAACTGGAAATTCTCTGGACATGCAGACTGCACTATCCTGTGCAAGCAGTTGGGCCTCCTTAAATGTATCTTATACTCCAGAGATAGCTGGTCCTAGAAAATCCCAGATCCGGTGAAGGTCAGCTAGTGTCCTATAATACAAGGGAGAGGGGGACCCCAGAATTACCTTTGGGAGGGCAGGCGCCTTGTAACAGATTCAGAATTTGCTTCTCCAATCAAATGGTCAACCAAAGATTTTATCTGGAAGTTTTGAGAAGGTCACATCACGATGTGTGGAAGAAGCATCCCCAGTTGTAGGAAACAGGTAATTGGTTCTTTCACCTTCTCAATGTACCTGTCCACACCATGCTGAGTATTCAGCAGTTTTTGACCAAAAATGATATGACTCCTGTGTCTCACCCTCCCTCTTCACCTGATCTTGTCCCAAGTGTCTTTTTTGGTTGTTTTCTCTAGATGAAAAATGTTCTTGAAAGGAAATGTTTTGCTGATATGGAAGAAGTGGAACAAAAAAAATGGCAGAAGTACTCAAAGGTATCAAAATGACAAGTTCAAAATTGACAAGTTCCCAAACTGTTTCGAGCTGTGGAAAAAGCATCTTGATAGGTGTATTGCATCAGATGGAGAGTACTTAGAAGGTGACTGAAGTTTAAACATGTGAGAATAAATACACATTTCTTTTTAGATTGAAAAATATAGTTTATTTAGAAAGCAGATTGGAGAAAGAGAGAAAAGGGGACTTCCCCAGATTAGGGAGGGGCCCAGAGCTTAAAGAGAAACGTGACCCAGTCATAGCTCAATGGAAACATGGTTGGGCCAGAGCTTAAGAAAAGCAATGGCCCACAATTTTTTATAAATAAATTCCAGGGTTTTTTTTGGCGGGGGTGGTGGTGGGGGGGTTCCCATTCATATGTCCAAAGTGACAGAGTAGAGAGAAAAGAACTAGTTCTTTAGGTTCAGAACTCAGCTCTGCCCTGATTTCTGGTCTCAGAATAAAGGCCAAACTGTTCTTCCTGTACCAGTACAAAGGGAGGAACAATTATGCTCCGATGGTTCCCCCTAAGCCTCCATAACAAGGAGCCATCTCTGCCTAAATGAAGAGCTGAAAAAGGATTTTCATGGCTAACAGTGTTCCAGGGTTAACTTCCACAAGATGAAAGTAGTTTTTAGCATTGGTTTTAAAATGTCATGTTTCTTATTTGATTTTTTCTTATTGTTTTCAAAACAGTGTCCTTCAGAAAGTGGTAGAGGGTTGAAACTGAGTTTAAAAAGCAATTTTCCTTCTATCCTAAAAAACAGTAATTTCAGACATAGTCACATACAGAATGACTTGCAGATGTAAGGTCCTTCTCTGTCTGCTAAATAAGAATGCTTGAGAGATTTAATTCAGAGGTATTTGCAAATGCTTCGCAGGTTTCAAACCTATTGATGATTTGCATTCATAGCAAAGAGTTGTGTTTTTACATTTAAATCCCAAGAGTTTTTTTACCATTAAGAATTTTTTCCCAAGCATTTTTTACCACTAAAATACACATCAAACTAGGTTCTTTTATCACATCTATTTTTCTTTTCCTAGAGGGGGAAAACTCTGTCCTTATAACTTACATCAATTTAATTTCTAAGCCAGTTCATTTGTAAGTGGGATCATCTATCAGCAGAGGGGTATTTAGAAGCTCTCCCCCGAAGACAGATTTCTCTTCAAAATGCAAAAGAAATCAGATAGTGTTCCCTGAGCTGGAGAGTTTGTTGCTATTTGCTGTCATATATTTTCACTCTTTGGCCTTATAATACAACCTTCTACCTACCTCCTTTCTTAAAACCAAAACAGAAACAAAAACAAACATACACACACACACACACCAGCAGCAATCAAATCAATACAGTGGGCTTATTCCTCATCTTGTAATGACTTGCATTGATTAATCCTAGCGATATTTGAATCATCCTGTCTTTTGACCACCTTCAGAGTGACACAGAACATACGCAGTTTCACCACAGCATCCTGAAATTTGGCAGCAAGTCTTGTCTTGGTCAAGGACGTGGTTCAACATACAAACCCTGTAGGTAAATGGGTCACACTTAGTGCACAAGCTGGAGGGAAGAGCCATGGCTCATAAAACCCCACAAATTTTGGTTCCTGTGTTTAGGATGACTAATCTGATGAAGACTAAGAATCCCCTCCCCATCTTTTTTTCTGTACAATTTGATGTAAAGTTCTCAAACAAAAGGTGATCTCATTTTCTTAGACCCTCTCTCTCCTTCCTTTCTCTATCTCCATAATTTTTGGAAGAAAAACTTTTCTACAATTTTCTAACTATCAGAAAACTAATAGAGATACTTGGTAACCTTGGACCACTGGAGATTGATTTGCAACCCTCCACATTTGCTCTTGGGTTTTCCTCTTCTAGAGCATTCCTGATTGCTTAAATGTACTAAGGAGTTGCCAAGTTGTTCTGGAGATGAGCACTAGATTATTTGACAGATGTTTAATTTGATGTTGCCTTTTGATTTTATTTGTATCTTTGTTTGTAGACCATTTCCTAAAGCATATACCTGGCACTTCTGTGCCTATTGGGAATTCATTGATTCAAAGACAGAACAGAGCTGTCAAGGAATTTGAAGATCATTCCGGTTTAATTTGTGACCTTTGCATTTGAGAAACCTGGGGCCCAGAGAGATTAAGAGGCTTGCACAAGGTTCTACAGTGAAGTAGTGAGATAATCAGACCCGGAATCTGCATGCCCAGCCCATGGCTTTTCACTAGTAGATACCACTAAACACGGTCACCCACAACTAATTCACACTGCCTCTCTACTTCTCTGTGCTTTTCTCATTCTGTGCAGACTCCAATTTCCCTTTCTTCCAATTTGTTTTCTAGCATTTAAGAAACACACACCATGGATCTCTTTGATCCTCTTCTTAAACTTTCTGGATTGACACTACCCTAGTGTGAAGTCAAATTTGGACCAGGAATCTATGGTTCAACTTCTCTCTTTTTTTCCTATATAGGTAATATGCACCCTAATCCTTACCACCGAATTAAAGCCTTAGGCCTGGGCTAACAAGCTCCATGCTATAAAAAGTTATAAGGACACTGAGGAGATTCCCCAGACCAACCAGATAAAATCTCAAGTTGGAGCATAACCCAAAACATGACAGAAACATGTGTGTGGGCAAAGGAATACACAGAGGGCTCTGCTGAGATTTTAACAAATCCATCACATTACAGTATATTAACTATTTAACAGCATCTATTCAGTGACGGGCTTGAAAAATGACCAGAAATACTGTTTAGAAAGCGGCCTCTTATTCAGCATCCATGTATTCACCTATGTACCCATTAGTCTGTCTAATCTCCTTGCTGCCTTATTCTAGAAAAGATTTGAACAGCAGGTTCTAAGGAAGCATCTGTGCAGCTCTGCTATAAATATAATAGTCTTACAAATGAGATAATCAAACAAGAGAAAACACAAAAATATTAATCTGATAATAATATTCATTTTATAAAACTTTATGGTATGCATTATTAAATATTGACAGCATTTTCCCCATAATTCCTTCTTTCTTTAAATATTAGGGTAATCTCTAGCATTTCCTTTTAATCTCTTTCTTTCCTTTTGTTCCTCTCTCTTTCTGTGTGTGTGTGTGTGTGTGTGTGTGTGTGTGTGTGTGTGTGTTGTGTTCTTTTTTCCCTTTTTTTTGAGTCGGTGTCTCACTCTGTCGTCCAGGTTGGAGGGCAGTGGCACACTCAAGACCACCACAGACTCAACCTGCTGAGTGAAGGTGATCCCTCCGCTTCAGCCTTCCAAGTAGCTGGAACTACAGGCATGTACCACCATGCCTGGCCAATTTTTTGATTTACTATAGAGAGGAGGTCTCGCCATATTGCTCAGGCTGGTCTCGAACCCCTGAGTTCAGGCAATCCTCTAGCCTCTGCCTCCCAAAGTGCTGGGATTACAGGCTTGAGCCATTGTGCCTGGTCAAGTAGTTTTGTTTTTGTTTTTCAGTTGGAGTCTCGCACTGTTGCCCAGGTTAGCGTGCAATGATATGCTCACAGCCACTATAACCTCAACCTGCTGGGCTCAGGCCATCCTTCCACCTCAGCCTTCCAAGTAGCTAAAACTACAGGTGCGCACCACCATGCCCAGCTATTTTAAGAAATTTATTGTAGAGATGAGTTCTCACCAAGTTGCCCAAGCTGGTCTCGAACCCATGCGCTCAGGCAATCCTCTCGCTTCAACATCTGAAAGTGCTTGATTACAGGCTTGAGTCCCCACGCCCTGTTGTGTGTGTGTGTTCTTTTTTGTTTGTTTCTTTTTGAGTTGGAGTCTCACTCTTTCGTCCAGGCTGGTGGGCAGTGGCACGCTCATGGACCACCCCAGTGTCAACCTGCTGCAATCCTTCTGTCTTAGCCTTCCAAGTAGCTGTAACTACAGGTGCACACTACCACATCTGGCTAGGTTTTGATTTAGTGTACAGACCAGGTCTCGCCAAGTTGCCCGGGCTGATCTCGAACCCGCGAGTGTGTGTGTGTGTGTTGTTAATGTCAAAAAGAAACAGTAGGGATTTCCCTAATATTATAAATATTAGAGGAAAAGAGAGATCTACCGCTTTCATTGTAACTTTTGTAAATTATTTTGTCATATAAACCAGAAATCCTCAGTCGACTGATTCTATCCTCATGCTGACCAAGTGTAAAATCATACAGATTTTTTATCCTATTAAGAGGTCGGAAGTGGGGGAAAATCAAGCCTTTCTCTTATTTAGCCATGATAAGCAATGGTAAAGAAAAGATCATGCCTCATCCATAATCCACATGTAACACAGCAGACACATCACAGGCCTGTGTCAACAGAGGGCATTAGGACACTTTCTTGGATTGTGACAAAAGCAGCCAGCCAATGTTTCCCCAGATGCAGAAACCAAATCGCAAGCCCTTACCTTGGAGGGCCTGTAAGCTATGAGTCTGTACGATGATGCAGAGCTGCAGGACCAGCTGTGGAGCGCTCTCCAGAAAGGTGGCTAGCAAATGCAGCATACTCACATCGGCATACTCATACACCATCTTCCAGTAAAACCTCCATCTGTCATTCTCCCCGCTCTGCCGACTTCGAATACCTAAGTATATTGTGTGGAGATATCTAGAAAGAAAACATGGAGAATAAGAAAGAGATGAGTGCTAGTTTACAATTCAAACTCCAGGGTTGCTCTTCTTTTCTGCAAGCTACCATACGCAAGCACACACGACACAATGACCTCGGTGCTTTGTGACTTAAAGCCCAAAGTTACTGCTTAAGGGTACCCTTAGTCTTAAATGCTCAGTTTGAGAAGTCCCTGGGATTTTAGTCCTCATTGAAAACACTGCAATGAATTGCAATAGTACACTGCAATGAATTGCAATAGGAAGAAGGGTAAGGTGAAATGTGGTGGAAACTCGGGTGGAGAGAGGATTTGCTACTTGAAAAATCTACATACCTCCTTTTATGTCGGTTTCTCTATGCACTCAACAGTATTCACAAGGTGGATGTCTCCTAAGACACAATGGAAGTCTGAAGCACTAAAATGGATATACATGTAAACCTTTCTTATGTCTTAAAAAACACTTTTCATTATCAAAAATTCCAAATATATGCAAAGGGAGAAAAAAAGTAGAGTAGTGAATCCACTCTACCCTTCACCCAGATTTAGTGCAGTTGATCCACGAACAACCAGGATGTTAGGGGTGTCAACCCCTGTGCAGTTGAACATCTGCATACAACTTTTGACTCCCCGAAAACGTTACTAATAGTCTGCTGTTGACTGGTCTATTAACACATATTTTGTCTGTTATATATATTATATACTGCATTGTTACGATGAAGTAAGCTGAAAAATATTGCTAAGAATCATAAGAAAGAGAAAATACTGTATATTTATTTTTCATTAAGTACATCATCATAATAGTCGTCATCTTTACATTGAGTAAGAGGAGGAGGAAGAGGAAGGGTCTCATTGTTTCGGGGTGGACAAGGTTAAATAAAGTCCCTCTATAAGTGGACCTATGCATTTCAAACCTATATTGTTCAAGAGTAAACTGTAATTATCCATGTATTTTCAATATTTTTAATGTATACCTCTATTTACTTTCTGCCATCAGATTATTTTGAAGCAAACCCCATCGTGTTATTTGATCATGTTATTTGATCATGTTATTTGATCTGTAGATATTTCATTAAAAATAATTTTAGAGCTGGGTGCAGTGGCTCATGCCTGTAATCTCAGTTCTGTGGGAGGCTGGGGCAAGAGGATTGCCTGAGCCCCAGGGTTGGAGACCAGCTTGGGGAACTTGGCGAGACCTCGTTTCTCCAAAAAATCACACACACACACACACACACACACACACACACACACACACACACACAAATTAGCCAGGCATGGTGGCATACTGGCATATACCTGTAGTTGCAGCTGCTTGGAAGGCTGAGGCAAAAGATCACCTGAGCCCAGCACGTTGAGGCTGTGGTGACCGTGAGCAGTGTGCCACTGCACTCTAGCCTGGGTGACAGAGTGAGACTACAACTCAAAAATAAAATAAAATAAAATAAAATAAAACCTATACCATTATCACACTTACAAAAAATGATAATAATTTCTTAATATTACCAAATACTCAATGCTCATATTTTCCTGGCTATTAGTTGTTGTTGTTGTTTTGTTAACAGCTTGTTTGAAATGCAATCCATGGCAGCAGTGGGAAACTGCTAGGAGAGTGGGGGTGGGATTGGCAGTTGAGGGAAACTGCCAGGGGAGGGAAGGGCACACCTCATCAACAAGGGTACCTGCATAATGAACATTTGTTTGCCTAACTCTGAATTGTACCTCATATCTTTAAAATAAAATAAAATTAAAAAAAAAGAAATGCAATCCAAACAGGGTCTCCACACATAGTTATCTGACATGTATCTTAAGTGTCTTTTATATCACGAACTCCTCTTCCATTTCTCTTTTATTTTTAGCATATTTTTCATTGTCTTGATTTTAATGATTGTATTTGCATGGTGTGGTTAAGATATCTAGCCTTTGTGCTTTCTGCATATGGATAGTTAGTGCTAAAATTTTGATCAGATTCAGGTTTGATTCTTTTTGGAAGGTGATGTCATGTAGTTTCATCAGTAAGTATCAGAAGGTTCTTTTATTTCAAGCAAGGCTGCAAAATGGTGATATTCTGTGTCTATCATCCTTCTTTATTTATTAGCTAGAATACTTCCCCAGGTCTTTCTTCAATGGTTTTACAGTATTTGGTTGTCTGAAGCTTGTTTTGCTAGTAGGTCCCTAAAAAAAGATGCATGAAGACAATATTCCTTGAGTTCTTGCATATTTATAACAGTGTGTGGTTATAAGTCTTATCCTGATTGGGGTAAGTTTCCTATGGTTACACAGACCCTAAAGTTCCAGTTTAAGCTGGAGGTCAGTGCCTACTTCTAGAGTCTGTGAATGAACTTCACTTACTCAGTGCAAAGATTCTCAGATGCCCAAAGTGAAGGATAGCAGGGATACAGCAAGGCAATGTAGGAGCAGAAAAACCAGGCAAAATCTTCACTGAAAGGTAAGATTGGCTGGATGTACAACATATGCATATTCCTTGCAAGATCCAAGATTTGCAATTCATTTACTTTAGCATTTTTAATCTGTCACTTCATTTCTTACTGGCAAAAAGCGTTGTGGTGCAAAAGTCTGATAGAAATATGATATCCTTTCTCTTATAAGCTATTTGATCTTTTTGCTTGGATGCCCAAAGAATATTTTGTTTCTTTTTAGAGACCTGCAGTTTTATTAGAATGAAACTTAATATTGGCTATTCAGCATCAATTTTCTCAGGAATGTGTTATGCCTCTTCATTATGTAGCTTCAAGTTTCAGTGTGTAGTTTTAAGTTTTCTTGAATGATAGTGTTTAGTATTTTTTTCTATCCCATTGCTTAGGTTTTCCTCTTTGAGGACTCCTATTTATTATATATGCTGTAGCTTCTCTATTTTCTGTGTCTTGTTTCTCTTGAATCCTTTTACTCTAAAATTTCTTTTTGCTTTTAAAGTTTGTCCTCCTCTCCATCTTCTATTGTCTTCTAAGATGTTTGATAGTAATCACATTGATTCTAGTTCACTTTTCATTTCTGACCTGTTTTTTTAAAAAAATAGAATTCTATATTGAGTTCTATAATTCTTCTTGCCAAATATTGCTGTTTTCTACCAATCCCTTTTCTGAAGTTTTCTAATTCTGACTTATATTGTTTTTCATATCTTTTAAATTTTTAAAAATTTCTTTCAGCTCGTTTTGAAATATTTGCTTATGGTTTTAATCTGTTTTGTGCCTGTGTTTTTCTGGTATGCTTTCATTGTCTGTAGTAACATCATTAGTTTTCTTATTCTCTTTTCGTTGTGATAATTTGATCCTTTTATTGTGTTAAGTTAATTTAGCTTTCATGTAGTTTTAGAAAGGATGAGTGGACCAGGATAGCTGGGCTGGTTTCACAGCTTTAGAGTGCATTCTTCTCATGTTCCCATGAAGTGATTAAAAACAGCATCACTTGTTACTTTCTGATATCAGCTACCTCTGTTTCCCTTCCCCTTCCTTTCTTCTGACCCTCTCTATTATTTTTTGTGGTTCTCAATTTTTTGCTCAATTTGGAGTCTATTCCCAGCAGATCTCACTGTGGCGCCATGTTTTGGGAGAGTCTTAGTTCATTAGTGAATGAAATTAAAGGACCCAGACTGTTACAGTAGCATCAAACTTTGCTGCATTATGGTCTTCGTGGGTTCACGCTTGCACTGGATGATTGAGAACATCCTCCCAACCTCTCCTGTTCCTTCCCAGTGAGTGCCTGTTGGGGACCTGAAGTCTCTCCTGCCCTCAAAGTTTTCACTCTACTTTCTCTTGCATGCTTGTTGATAGGATCATATAGATCTTATCAGCTGTTACTAATTTGTCCCCAGGTAATTACGGGGTACCTCAACTGTGTGTTCTATCACAGGTATTTTCCATGATTCCTCACTTTTATCATCATAGTTATTCTGCCTATTTTAATGGGATAGTTTTGGTAGATTAAAAAACCGTGTGCCACTGCCACTATATTTGCAGAACACTATCCTATTAAAACACAACACAAGTTTAATCATTCTCTTGGGCCTTTGGTCTGTACTGACTCTAAAGTGAAATTTGCTATAGTGCGTTTCATACAGACTTTCATGAGCAGATCTCGTTGTGCTCCTCCCACGCCACAGCTACAGCTTATGATGAGGCGGGTGCAAACTGCTGGTGTTTTCTTTCTTATACCTCCATGCCCATACACTAGCGCGTGCATTTCTGGGAAAGGCCTCAAAATGCCTTTTCCTGTTCCTCTGATCACTAAACTCGCTTTTGAATGGACAGTTTCTGCTTGATCATCACCAGTCATCCTTTGGTACTCCCTGCACAGGGACCACTGTATCTGTCCATATTCATTTGCTAGGGCTGCCAGAGCAAAGTATCATAGACTGTGGCTTAAACAACAAAAACTCGTCTTCCAGTTTTGAAGGCTAGAATCCTAGATCAAGGTATCATCAGGGTTAGTTCCTTCTGAAGCCTGTGAGGAAGAATCTGCTCCATGCCTTTCCTCTGTAGTTTTGAATGATTTGCTGGCAATCTTTGGCATTAATCAGCATCACTCCAATTTCCGCCCTCATCTTCACATGCCAATCTCTCTCTCTCTCTCTCTCTCTCTCTCTCTCTCTCTCTCTGTATGTGTGTGTGTGTGTGTGTGTGTGTGAGTTTCTGTGTCTAAATTTCTCCTTTATATAATCACAGTTATATTGAATTCGGACCCATTCCAATGATCGCATCTTAACTTTTATTATCTGCAAATACCCTGTTCCACTCCAAAATAAGATCATTCACATGTAAGAAGGGGTAGGACCTCAACATATTTTTAAGGGGGACACAATTCAAGCACCTAATATTCTTCTATGATGTTCACCCTTGTTCACCCCATGACTTTTCCTCCCCTCTTTCGATCTTGCACGTCAATTCTCAAGTATGGATCTTGCATTTCAACCTTCACCTAAGGTCCAAACCCATCTATTTGCTTTCCAGATTTCCTACAGGCATATAAAAACAAACATATTCAAAATGCCTTGTTAGCTTTCCTTCTAATTTTGTTCTGTCTCCTGTACCAGGAGTATATACTGCCATCCATTCAGCCATCCAAGCTAAGCCTTGGGGGCATTTTAGACACTTACCACTCTCCCTTACCACTTATATTTGGTAACTATATTCTAAAAATTTGGTAACTATAATCTGGAACTTTTATCTCTTTAATGTATTTCTTTTTCCCTCTGAAGTCTGATTCTCTGGGTTTCCATTTTGGTTCTATAGCTTACTAACAGTATGACCTCAGGCTTAATATCTCTCTGCCTCAATAAACAGTAAAGGGGGAAAATAACAGTATATAGGTTGACCTGACTATTAAATGTAATAAAAGTGAAGGACTCAGTACAAAGCACAGTAGACAATAGGTATTCAATAAATCTTAGTTCTTGTTATCTGTTAATTGACTTTTTTTATTTTTTACTTTTAAAAAATTTTTATTGTAAAGATGTGGGGTACAATTCAGGGTTAGGTATACAAACATTGATCATGCAGGTACCCCTGTTAATGAAGTATGTCCCTCCCTCCCCTAGCAGTTTCCCTCAACTGCCAATTCACCCCCCCAACAGTTTCCCATTACTGCCAATCACTTTCTTATAGCATTATAATTGTTCAAGATCATCTTATGAGTGACGACATATGGAACTCTGTTCTTTGTTTCTGTGATAAATCAATGAGCATGATAGACTCCAAATCCATCCAGGTTACTGCAAAGTCCATATATTTGTCATTCTTTATCATTCACTTGTTTTCTTTTCTTTTCTTTTTTTATAATCGATATTATTAATTTTGATATTGTGGGGTACAGTCAAGGGTTAGGTGTATAAATATGCTTCATTCAGGCCCCCTTGTTGATAATTGATGTCTCACCATCTCCAGACAGATGTTTACTACCATTAGTCCCATCTCCCCCCCATAGTTTCCCAACACTGTCAGTCATTTTCTTATAGCAGTGCATTGGATGATCAAGGTCCACTATATGAGTGAGAATATGTGGTACTCAGATCTTTGTTTCTGTGAGAGGTCACTTAGTATTATAGACTCTAGCTCCATCCAGGTTGCTGCAAAATTCATGATTTTGTTCTTTTTTTATGTGCATAGTATTCCATCGTGTATATGTACCACATTTTTAAAATCCAGTTCTCTTTGGATGGACAGCGTGGTTGGTTCCAGGTTCTTGCTATTGTGAACAATGCTGCAATAAACATTCGCGTGCAGGTATCTTTTTTATAGAGTGATTTGAGTTCTTCAGGGTATATTCCCAGTAGGGGGATTGCGGGGTCATATGGGAGGTTGATGTTTAGAGCTTTTAGGAATTGCCACACTGCTTTCCACAGAGGTTGCACTAGTTTACACTCCCACCAACAGTGTAGAAGGGTTCCCTTTTTGCCACACCCTCTCCAGCAGCTGTTATTTTTGAGTTGTTGATAACTGCCATTCTGACTGGGGTTAGGTGGTATCTCAGTGTGGTTTTGATTTGCATCTCCCTGATGATTAATGAGGTTGAGCATTTCTTTATGTGTTTGTTGGCTGCTTGGATGTCTTCCCTTGTGAAGTGTCTGTTCATATCTTTTGCCCATTTTATAATGGGGTTGTTTGTTTTTTCTTTTCAGCACGTTTGAGTTCCTTGTAGATCCAGGATGTTAAGCCTTTGTCAGACGTGGTGTTGGCAAATACTTTTTCCCAGTCTGTAGGCTGTCTTCCTGCTCTCTTGATGGTTTCTTTGGCTTTGCAGAAGCTTGTCAGTTTAATGAGGTCCCACTTGTCTATCTTATCCCTTATGGCCTGTGGGTTTCGAGTTTTGTTCAGGAATTGGATGCCAGTTCCAATTTCCATGAGGGTATGTCCTTCGTTTTCTAAGGTTCTTATGGTTTGAGGTTTTATATTTAGGTCTCTGATCCATTTGGAGTTAATTTTTGTGTATGGGGATAGATAGGGGTCCTGTTTCAATCTTCTGCATGTGGTCAGCCAGTTTTCCCAGCACCATTTACTGAATAGGTTCTCCTCTCCCTAGTGGTAGGTGGTGGAGGCTTTGTCGAAGATGAGTTGGTTGAGAAATTGAGGTCTTGCCTCTGGAATCTCAATTCTATTCCATTGGTCTATATGCCTGTTCCTATACCCAAACCAAGCTGTTTTGATGATTGTAGCTTTATAGTAAAGTTTGAAGTCTGGTAATGTGATACCACCTGCTTTGTTTTTTTTGCTGAGGATTTTCTGGCTATTCTTGGTCATTTGTTTCCATATGAATTCCTGTGTTGTTTTTTTCTAGGTCTGAGAAGAATGTTGCTGGTAATTTGATAGGTATTGCATTGAATCTGTAGATTGCCTTGGGTAAGATGGACATCTTCACAATGTTGATTCTTCCAATCCATGAGCATGGGATATTTTTCCACTTGTTTGTGTCATCTTTGATTTCTTTGAGCAGAGTTTTGTAGTTTTCATTGTAAAGGTCTTTCACGTCTCTGGTTAGGAAGATGCCAAGGTATTTCATTTTTTTTGTAGCTATTTTGAATGGAATTGTGCTTCTTATTTGGGTTTCTGTTTGTTTATTATTGGTGTAAAGAAATGCGATTGTCTTTTGCACATTTATTTTATATCCTGAGACTTTGCCGAAGGCCTTTATCAGTGTTAGGAGGTTTTTGACAGATTCTCTTGGGTTTTCAAGGTATACAATCATGTCATCTGCAAAGAGAGACAATTTGACTTCCTCTTTTCCTATTTGGATACCCCTGATTGCCTTCTCTTCTCTGATCACTCTAGCCAGGACTTCCAATACTATATTGATAAGGAGGGGTGAGAGTGGGCATCCTTGTCTTGTTCCAGTTTTCAGGGGAAATGGTTCCAATTTTTGTCCATTTAGGAGTATGCTGGCTGTGGGTTTCTCGTAGATGGTTTTTACTACTTTGAGGTATGTTCCCTGTATGCCTAGATGTTCAAGGGTTTTTATCAAGAAGTCGTGCTGGATTTTATCAAAAGCTTTTTCTGCATCTAATGATATAATTATGTGGTTTTTGTTTTGACATCTGTTGATGTATTTAATTACATTTATTGTTTTATGAATGTTGAACCAGCCTTGTGTCCCAGGGATGAATCCTACTTGGTCATAATGAATGATTTTTGAGATGTGTTGTTGAATCCGGTTTGCTAGTATCTTGTTGAGATTTTAGCGTCTATGTTCATCAAAGATATTGGCCTGTAGTTCTCTTTTTTTGTTGGGTCTTTACCTGGCTTAGGTATCAATGTGATGTTAGCTTCATAAAATGATTTGGGGAGGGTTCCATCTTTCTCAAATGCCTGAAATAGCTTCAGTAGGATTGGAATCAGTTCCTCCTTAAATGTCTTGTAGAATTCTGCTGGAAAGCCATCTGGTCCGGGGCTTTTTTTTGGTAGGTAGTTTTCTTATTACATAGTCAATTTCCTTGATTGTTATTGGTTTATTTAGGGTCTTAATTTCTTCTTGTTTCAACCTAGGCAGGTTGTGTGATGACAGAAAGTCCTCCATTTCCCTGAGGTTTTCAAGTTTGTTTCCATACAAGTGTACATAGTAGTCTCTGATGATCTTTTGTATTTCTTTTTTTTTTGGGTCAGTCTAGCTAGGGGACCATCAATCTTGTTTATCCTTTCTGTTTATCCTTTCGAAGAGCCAGCTTTCTGTTTCATTGATTTTTTTGTATTGTCTTTTTGTCTTCTATGTCCTGGATTTGGGCTTTTATTTTGGTGATCGGGATTCTTCTGCTGAAATTAGGGTTTTTTTGATATTGCTTTTCCAGTTTCCTTAGGTGACTTGTTAGGCTATTAATTTGTGCTCCTTCCAATTTCTTCATGTGTGTTTGTAGGGATATAAATTCCCCTCTTACTACAGCTTTTAAGGCATCCCAGAGATTTTGATAAGATGTTTCTTCATTTCATTTGTTTCCAGGTATCTTTTGATCTCTGTTTTGATTTCATCATTGGTCCAGGAGTTGTTTAGCATCATGCTGTTTAGTGTCCATGTCTTTGTGGGTTTTGGGGGAATGTTAATTGACTTTTTTGTGGCTGTTGTCATTTTAAATTTTTTATTTTGAAGATGTGGGGTATAATTCAGGGTTAGGTATACAAATGTTCACTATGCAGGTACCCTTGTTGATGAAGTGTGCCATCCCTGGCGGTTTCCCACTACTGCCAATCCATGTCCCTCCCCCTCCTCCCAGTTTCCAACTACTGCCAATTGAGCCCTCTCATGAATTCTTCCCATTGCTACCACTTGACTTGTTTGTAATATACATTGAATCCAATCTCTACCATCTTTAAAACCTCAATGACTCCCCATTGTCTAATTGTCTAGAAGATAAACAGTAAACTCAAATAATGTAAATAAAGGCACTTGAGGCTTTTAGTTTAACCTATTTAATCTAACTTTGGCCTCTATTTACAATCTCTTATCCTATGTTCCTGCCACACTGAAGCACTCCCTACTCCTTGAATAAGAAGCAGTACCTTGATACTTTTGCTCCTGGTTCTCCTGTGCTGGAATACCTCTTCACACTCCTTATCACCCTAAAATATCTATTATTTTATGGACTCAAGTATTGCCTCTCCTTCACTTTCTCTTTCTACCCAGGTAGAACTGACCATTCCATTGTTTGTGTCCAAACTCAATTCAGACTTTGACCAGGGAAACATAACATTATTTTTGTATTTATTCATCTGTGTTCATCTCATATTCTAGAATATAAACTTCCAGAGAGAAAATAATGTTATTTGTCTTTGTACCCCTACATAGACACACCTAGCTCTATTTCTCATGATTAGTAGGCACTCAATTAATACACATTCTTTTGTGTATTCAGTAAGTATGTATTGAACACAAGCAACATTTGCAGTTTTATATTTTTTTACAACGGAAATGGGAAGTCACTGGAAAGTTTTGAACAGAAGTGTCTGGGATCGGACTTGCATTTTAACAAGACTGGTTATTGTTTAGAAAATAAAGAACAGTAGGACCAGAGGAGATGCAGGAGCAGTGACTGGAAGACTATCACAAGAATCCAGGTGAGAGAAGGTACTGGCTTTGATGAAGAGACCAAGCGGTATTGGCGTTGTGAAGGTTGCAGAGTTGGATATACCAACTTAGAAGAGAGTGCAGGCAGCATTTTCGTGTTGAATAAGCAAATTAATGAGTAAATGCTCAACTTCTATGCAGTTATAATGAAAGTTGTAAATACAGGACTTCCATGATCAGTATATAGAACTTCCACAAATGACTTTCTGAGCCATTTTGTTTCTAGTTTTACTTGGGCAGGAGGTTACAAATACTTAGGAATACTTCCAGTTCTCTGCTGCCAGGGGCTAAAGAGCTACAAACGTGCAGTCCACGGGGACTTGAACTCTTGTGATACAAAGAAACATTTGTTTTTATAGCACCTTGAGTTCACAGTTAACCTGATCCTGGTGACAGGCTTCTTCCTACAGAATAAAACAACAAGCATTTGGCTTCATGGAGTGTCACATAAGAAAACACAAAATCAAGCCTTCCCATAATGTACAGACAGAGTTTAAACACCTATAAACCAAGGATGACAAGCAAAGTTACTTTCAGGTCCTGGTTGGAGTTTTTTTGTTTAATTATGGCAACCTACACATAACAAAATTTTATTATCTTAATCATTTGAAGTGTAAGTTCAGTAATGATTAAATACAACCACATGTACACTGCCCTCCATCTCCAGAAGTCAGAAGTCCTTTCGGAAATCTTGCAAAACTGAAACTCTATCCATTAAACAGCAACCTTTCATTCTCCTCTTTCTCCAGCTGCTGGAAGCCACCATTTTATTTTCTGTCTCTTTAAGTTTGACTACTCTGGAAACCTCATGTAAATGAAGCCACACAGGATTTGTCTTTTTGTGCCGGCTTATTTCACTTAGCATAATATCCTTAAGCTTCATCTATGTTGTTATAGCATGTGTCAGAATTTCCTTCTAGATAGGGAATTATAAAATACCTGAATGCTTGAGGAAAGCCTTCTGTATGATATAGCAACTCCTTGATGGGTCCAATTTACAAAGCTTGAAAGAGCAAAATATTCCTAAATAAGTCTTTTCCGACACTGGGGAGAGGAGGATGACTGCTGGTCAGTCTCTGGAAAATGACCCTTTTGTACACTTGAAGACAGGGGCCAAGCAGTCTTGTCTCATCTCTGCTAGTTTTGCCTCATTGAAAAAGCATTTTTCCCTCTGATCCTCACAGATGCTTATCCTCTGGGTTGGAATTTCCCTCCATGAATGCAGGAATGACGGTGCCTCCCTCATAGGCTGCTGTGAGGGTTAGATGAGAGGATGTGTCTCACTCATGATAGGAATGTTGCTGTGAGCCATGGTTATTGATGATCTAGGTTCATCTGTAATGCTCATCTTTTTTACTCTAATAATGGAAGGTCTTTGGTTCTTGTCATTTTGTCTTCAGTTCTCATCACTTTCTTTAGGCATTTTGTTCTGGGTTGTGTTTCTTCACATAGGGTTAGATCAGTTTGTCGGTTAGGATCCGGCCTCAGACTGATCTTCCAGAGGGAAGATGTTGATGGTCACCACCCTACTGAGAAACAAGACTATTTTTAGACTTCCTGAGTATCAGGAGATCTAGGCTGGGGGCTGGGTAGAGTGAAGGCTGGAGGCTCACTAATGTCTTCCTTCTTAGGATTTTGCTTTTCTGTGTTGGTAAAAGAAAATATCTCTGAAGAGGGCACCAGTGGTCAGGCAAGTTCATAGTAATGAAAAGCTTTAGTTCTTTTTAGATATTTAGACAGGTGGCAGGGAACATTCATAAAAGTCATATATACAGTTAATTATTTAGCATAACTACCAAAGAGTATCATTTAAGAAGGAAAAAAAATTTTTGGAGGTTTGCCATCAAAGATAAATATGCCCTGAGCATGAGAGAGCAGTGGATTAAATACCCAGCTCTCATTAGCACTAATGGGAGATGTGCCTGATAAAAGCCCTCTCTGAAATGTCAATGTGTTCTGCCTTTCTCCTCAGAGGTAAACACATTCACAAGACATTTGCTTTCTTTGCTGTACAACTGATTCATTTTTTCCATAGGGTCATTCTTGTTATTCATTGCCTTGAGAAGCATGGTAAGGGATACCGTTTTCCTTACCTTACAAAAAAGGTCACCAAGATTACCTTACAAAAAAGGTCACCAAGAATTCTGTAACAACATTATCAGCATAATCTCAATCCAGCAACATACTGATTCTGTCATTTCCTCTGCATTTTTGAAGATATACACACAAACACACATACATAACTCCCCACCATTCCATGAACACAGACATTCACACATAACCCACCCCTCTACAAAACAGGCACAAAATCAAGTCCAGTGAGATTCTGAAGATTTAAACTGCATTTAAATTCTCAGTTCCTTTTCATCAATATTTTTCTTTATTTTTTCTCTTTTAATTTTTTTTTTATCTTAAAGGTGTGGGGTTCAATTCAGGGTTAGGCATACAAATGTTTGTTATATCAATATTTTCCAACAGCAAAGAGCAACCTGGATTCAAATAACAGCCTCCCATGTCACTAACTTCAAACTGAAACATAATATGGCAAAAGTGGTAAGCTTGAGGGAGAACTCTCCAGCATTTGGTATATCAAATATTATATAGCTAGTATATATTTAATGTATTTGAGATCATCTTTACATTACATTTGGGGAAATGGGGTTTATATAACTCATGTGTCAGACAGCTAGTGTGGTATGATTAATACTTTAGTCCCTAATTAATATTCAATCAAATGTTATATTAACTGGTGATATGTCTATGACTGAATCAGAAATAATTAATAGCTATGAGAATACTATGCCTATATATTCTAATATTGAATTCTCTTTTGCTATTTTGTAGTACACTAAACAATTTAGCTATTATTTTTACTATTTGAAAAAACAAGCTGGGCTCGGTGGCTCAGCCTGTAATCCTGCGCCTTTGGGAGGCTGAGGTGAGTGGATTGCCTGAGCCCGTGGGTTCGAGACCCACCTGGGCAACTTGCTGAGACCTCATCTCTACAATAAATCAAAAATTAGCCGGGCGTGGTAGCATGTGGCTGTAGTTCCGGCTACTTGGAAGGCTGAAGCGGAAGGATCGCCGGAGCCCAGCAGGTCGAGGCTGCAGTAGCCAGGAGCGGCCACTGCACTCAGTCTG
>NW_007231680.1:119655-123646 GCF_000164805.1 Carlito syrichta | reverse complement strand
CACACACACACACACACACACACACACACACACACATGCTATCTGGATATTTATATATATAAAACTTCAATAGTAGGAACCATTAAGTAACAAAATTATATAATTTATCATCTTAAGAAGTTCTTTATTGGGTATAAGTTACAAGGCAAACAGTGCCACCTTGCTTTTTTTTAATACCAGAATATTGGGTTTCTGCCATCTTCATTCTGTGCTGAACAATAATGATTAAAATTCTGGCCTATATTACTAGGGTAGAAATTTTTCCTAGTGGCTATTGTTTTAGGATTGGAATCTCTTTCTGAGTAGCAATTGGAAGGAAGGAAGAAAACCTATGTGTATCGAAGAGGAAAGAGTTAAATTGAAAGACCTTCCATTTGACACAAATGTTGAGGGTCACAGCCTATAGGGATAGCCAGGGCTGTTCCCACCCCAAGAGGGCCAGAATGGGCTGTTACCACATATCCCAGGGCTGCCTTCTCATACTACCTCAGTCCCTGTTGTCATTGTCACAGTGCCCTGGGTGTATCACCTTTTACCAGAAGCACAAAACCGCTTCCAAAACAATGAGCATGTTTGCCGTGTCCCTCTCCTGGTATGTTATGGGTATACACAATAAGAAAAGAGATATAAGATAATGTACCCAAGATCTTCCAAGAAATCCTTGAACCTATCTCTTCCTTTTTAAACATATTTTAATGTATCTCCCCAAGCCCAACACTGCCTCTCAGACTAATGAGGCTTTGGGTTTCTCTGTATATACTTGACCTATTGGCTATATTTTGATCACCTTTATCTCCTGCCCAGAAAGAAAATAATTAGAATTAATCTGGGCCCTCAAAGAACAGTACTGTGGTACTTACACATCATGAAGTATAGCATTGCAATTTTACACAAAGTAAAATCATACTTAGTAGTCATCTTGGGTTTGATACAGACCTCCCTTTATTGATATTATTTTTGCCCTATGAAAATAAGATTTATTTATGGTTATTTCTGTTTCATTTAATTTTATAAATATCTCTCAAAAAAGTATGTATTATATAAGTAGTTACTCTTTAGGCATTTAGTCAAACCTAGAGGAAGAAATAATGGAGACTTTTTCTCTATAAAATAATTTCCCCCTGTGATGCACAGAATGACCAGGGCCTTTTGGGCATTGTGGTGAGTCTGGTTGAATCAGGAAAGAAAGTTACTGAGTTTAAGAGGAAGGTTCACATTAAGATACCACCTAACCCCAGTAATGGCCATCACTAATAAAACGAACAACAACAGGTGTTGGTGAGGATGCAGAGAAAAAGAAACACTTCTACACTGCTGGTGGGAATGCAAACTAGTGCAACCTCTTTGGAAGACAGTGTGACAGTTTCTGAAAGAACTAGAAATAGACCTTCCATATGACCCAGCAATTCCCCTTTTGGGAATATACCCGGAGGAACTCAAATCATTCTACAAAGAAGATACCTGCACACGCATGTTTGTTGCAGCTCTATTCACAATAGCAAAAACATGGAACCAACCATGCTGCCCATCGAAGCTGGACTGGTACAAAAAAAATGTGGTACATATACACAATGGAATATTATGCAGCCATAAAGAAGGACAGACATATGGACTTCGCAGCAACTTGGATGGATTTAAAGTCTGTCATACTCCGTGATCTATCACAGAAGCAAAGAACAGAATACTACATGTTCTCACTCATAAGTGGACCTTGAGCAATTATCATAATACCATAAGAAAGGGATTGGCAGTAGTGGGAAACTGCCAGGGAAGGGGGGTGGGATTGGCAGTTGAGAGAAACTGCTAGGGGAAGGAGGGGCACACCTCATCAACAAGGGTATCTGCATAATCAATGTTTGCATGCCTAACCCTGAATTGTACCCCACATCTTTAAAATAAGTTTTTTTTTTTAAAAGGAAAGGTTCTCTATGCCTGCTTAAAACCTATAGGACTTATACCCAGCCCTCAGAAAAAAAACAAAAGAAGCATTTCTCCCCAAATAATTTTGTTCTGTGCTCCTGTATACTAACATTTCAACAATAAAATGTGTATTAAAATGGAGAAGACTGGCTCGGAGAGAATACAGCAGTGACTGCTATTTGACATAATATTTGGTGATCCTGTGATCCAAGCCTTCAAATGATTAAGAGGCTCTTGGCAGAAATTATTAACTACATTTTAAGAAAACTGACAGGATAAACAGAATATTTGTTCTTATAATTCAGAAAATCGTGATCGAATCAGAACTTTCATCTTAAGACCTGTTCAATTGATTTTATGACAAATAAAGAAAGTACCGTGCGTGTGTGTGTGTGTGTGTGTGTGTGGTGTTTCATTCTTTTTAAAAGTCAAGATACTGCCTTGCAGCTTTTCAGTGTTTGACTTTAGCAGACTTGTGAACATTTATAGTTTTAAAAGGTAACTAAAAAATCCATATGCCTGGGGCATCTGACCTATAAGATCCATTGGGTGGCATAGGTAGGCAGGGGAGAGAGTGGGAAGGGCATAACAACTCAGGTTCTTTTGTATTCCTGATGACTCCGAGGCTCTGTGTGAAGTGTCCACAAGTGTGGATACCACAGGGATTTACTGCACCAGCAAAGTGCCAACTTCTAAGAGCCGTGAACGCTTAGAGTATCTACGGCCATCTCATTCTGAACGTGCCTCATCTGGTCTCAATGCTTCGTGCTATTTAGGCCCGAATGTAATCATTTTGTGATCTTTTTAAGACAGTTTATTACTGTTTGCATTATTGTCTCATTATGATTTTAGTATTCATTCATTCATCCATTCTTGGGGGAAGAAGAAATTTAAGCTGTCTCTCTCCAGCATCTTGGCAGAAATAGAAAGCATAAAATACAGTGATGTGGAAAGATGGAGAACAAAAGAACCCGAGGTTTGGCTGGATTGGGTCTGAAATATTTTGGTGTTTGTGAATAGGAGGGCTTCCTTGTGAGCAGCAGTGCCCTCTCCATCACCCTGCACGAGCCCTGCAGGCTTCACCCTCCACAGGGGCCATTAATTGTGCCTTGTGGAGCAAGGTTCTGAGAGGAAAGCAGTAAATGTGTGCCTGCTCCAAGCTTCTGTTGGCTGGTTTAGTCTAGGTTTTATCCCAGTTTCACCCTGGGCACCTACTTTCTGAGAGTGGAGCTCCAAAAGTCTCCAAAGGCCAGGGTTTTGAAAACCGTAATACAAATTCAGCAGGAAGGAAGCACAAGACCTCCCTGTGCTGACAGTCTGCTCTTGCCTAAGACAGGAATGCTCCTTAGAATGGTTTCCATGAACATAGCACAGAGCAGCTCATGGAGGTGAGTTCAGGAGAGGGGGAAACCTTTCTCCATCATCAGAGACATAATTATTTTCTTATCCTATTTGTTCGGCAATCAATTGTGTTTCATACTCCAGGAGAAATCATCATGCCACCATTGACTGTAAGAATTTGGCAAGCCGGGTTCGGTGGCTCAGCCTGTAATCCCGCACCTTTGGGAGGCTGAGGTGAGTGGATTGCCTGAGCCCGCGGGTTCGAGACCCGCCTGGGCAGCCAGACCTCATCTCTACAATAAATAAAAAAATCAGCCGGGCGTGGTGGCGCATGCCTGTAATTCTGGCTACTCGGAAGGCTGAGGTGGAAGGATCGCCGGAGCCCAGCAGGTCAAGGCTGCAGTGGCCGGGAGTGGCCACTGCACTCCAGTCTGGGTGACAGAGTGAGACTCCAACTCAAAAAAACCAAAAACAAACAAACAAACAAACAAAACCAAAAAACAAACAAAAAAAGAATTTGGCAAATGAGGTGTTGAAAACAATATGCTAACCATGGCAGGGAATTAGATGATCCTCTGTCCCTATAGTCTAGTAGCCTGCATAGTTCTTTCTGGGAAAAATATCAGTCAAAACTTCCACGATCGCCGGGCTCGGTGACTCAGCCTGTCATCCCGCGTCTTTGGGAGGCTGAGGTGAGTGGATGGCCTGAGCCCGCGGGTTCGAGACCCGC